>NC_069502.1:731098074-731248074 GCF_027579735.1 Bombina bombina
GGGCGGGCCGTGGACCGGACACACCGTTGGAGAAAGTAATTTATCAGGTAAACATAAATTCTGTTTTCTCCAACATAGGTGTGTCCGGTCCACGGCGTCATCCTTACTTGTGGGAACCAATACCAAAGCTTTAGGACACGGATGAAGGGAGGGAGCAAATCAGGTCACCTAGATGGAAGGCACCACGGCTTGCAAAACCTTTCTCCCAAAAATAGCCTCAGAAGAAGCAAAAGTATCAAATTTGTAAAATTTAGTAAAAGTGTGCAGTGAAGACCAAGTCGCTGCCTTACATATCTGATCAACAGAAGCCTCGTTCTTGAAGGCCCATGTGGAAGCCACAGCCCTAGTAGAATGAGCTGTGATTCTTTCAGGAGGCTGCCGTCCGGCAGTCTCGTAAGCCAATCTGATGATGCTTTTAATCCAAAAAGAGAGAGAGGTAGAAGTTGCTTTTTGACCTCTCCTTTTACCAGAATAAACAACAAACAAAGAAGATGTTTGTCTAAAATCCTTTGTAGCATCTAAATAGAATTTTAGAGCACGAACTACATCCAAATTGTGCAACAAACGTTCCTTCTTTGAAACTGGATTCGGACACAAAGAAGGCACGACTATCTCCTGGTTAATGTTTTTGTTAGAAACAACTTTCGGAAGAAAACCAGGTTTAGTACGTAAAACCACCTTATCTGCATGGAACACCAGATAAGGAGGAGAACACTGCAGAGCAGATAATTCTGAAACTCTTCCAGCAGAAGAAATTGCAACCAAAAACAAAACTTTCCAAGATAATAACTTAATATCAACGGAATGTAAGGGTTCAAACGGAACCCCCTGAAGAACTGAAAGAACTAAATTGAGACTCCAAGGAGGAGTCAAATGTTTGTAAACAGGCTTGATTCTAACCAGAGCCTGAACAAAGGCTTGAACATCTGGCACAGCTGCCAGCTTTTTGTGAAGTAACACAGACAAGGCAGAAATCTGTCCCTTCAAAGAACTTGCAGACAATCCTTTCTCCAAACCTTCTTGAAGAAAGGATAGAATCTTAGGAATTTTTACCTTGTCCCAAGGGAATCCTTTAGACTCACACCAACAGATATATTTTTTCCATATTTTGTGGTAGATTTTTCTAGTTACAGGCTTTCTGGCCTGAACAAGAGTATCAATGACAGAATCTGAGAACCCTCGCTTTGATAAGATCAAGCGTTCAATCTCCAAGCAGTCAGTTGGAGTGAGACCAGATTCGGATGTTCGAACGGACCTTGAACAAGAAGGTCTCGTCTCAAAGGTAGCTTCCATGGTGGAGCCGATGACATTTTCACCAGGTCTGCATACCAAGTCCTGCGTGGCCACGCAGGAGCTATCAAGATCACCGATGCCCTCTCCTGATTGATCCTGGCTACCAGCCTGGGGATGAGAGGAAACGGCGGGAATACGTAAGCTAGTTTGAAGGTCCAAGGTGCTACTAGTGCATCTACTAGAGTCGCCTTGGGATCCCTGGATCTGGACCCGTAGCAAGGAACCTTGAAGTTCTGACGAGAGGCCATCAGATCCATGTCTGGAATGCCCCACAATTGAGTAATTTGGGCAAAGATTTCCGGATGGAGTTCCCACTCCCCCGGATGAAATGTCTGACGACTCAGAAAATCCGCTTCCCAATTTTCCACTCCTGGGATGTGGATTGCAGACAAGTGGCAGGAGTGAGTCTCCGCCCATTGAATGATTTTGGTCACTTCTTCCATCGCCAGGGAACTCCTTGTTCCCCCCTGATGGTTGATGTACGCAACAGTCGTCATGTTGTCTGATTGAAACCGTATGAACTTGGCCTTTGCTAGCTGAGGCCAAGCCTTGAGAGCATTGAATATCGCTCTCAGTTCCAGAATATTTATCGGGAGAAGAGATTCTTCCCGAGACCAAAGACCCTGAGCTTTCAGGGGTCCCCAGACCGCGCCCCAGCCCACCAGACTGGCGTCGGTCGTGACAATGACCCACTCTGGTCTGCGGAAGCTCATCCCCTGTGACAGGTTGTCCAGGGACAGCCACCAACGGAGTGAATCTCTGGTCCTCTGATCTACTTGTATCGTCGGAGACAAGTCTGTATAGTCCCCATTCCACTGACTGAGCATGCACAGTTGTAATGGTCTTAGATGAATTCGCGCAAAAGGAACTATGTCCATTGCCGCTACCATCAAACCTATTACTTCCATGCACTGCGCTATGGAAGGAAGAGGAACAGAATGAAGTATTTGACAAGAGTTTAGAAGTTTTGATTTTCTGGCCTCTGTCAGAAAAATCCTCATTTCTAAGGAGTCTATTATTGTTCCCAAGAAGGGAACCCTTGTTGACGGAGATAGCGAACTTTTTTCTACGTTCACTTTCCACCCGTGAGATCTGAGAAAGGCCAGGACAATGTCCGTGTGAGCCTTTGCTTGTGGAAGGGACGACGCTTGAATCAGAATGTCGTCCAAGTAAGGTACTACTGCAATGCCCCTTGGTCTTAGCACCGCTAGAAGGGACCCTAGTACCTTTGTGAAAATTCTTGGAGCAGTGGCTAATCCGAACGGAAGTGCCACAAACTGGTAATGCTTGTCCAGGAATGCGAACCTTAGGAACCGATGATGTTCCTTGTGGATAGGAATATGTAGATACGCATCCTTTAAATCCACCGTGGTCATGAATTGACCTTCCTGGATGGAAGGAAGAATTGTTCGAATGGTTTCCATTTTGAACGATGGAACCTTGAGAAACTTGTTTAGGATCTTGAGATCTAAGATTGGTCTGAATACAATTGAGACCTGTGGAACCTCCCCCTTGGGGGAAGCCCCTTGAATTCCAGAAGATAACCTTGGGAGACTATTTCTAGTGCCCAAGGATCCAGAACATCTCTTGCCCAAGCCTGAGCGAAGAGAGAGAGTCTGCCCCCCACCAGATCCGGTCCCGGATCGGGGGCCAACATCTCATGCTGTCTTGGTAGCAGTGGCAGGTTTCTTGGCCTGCTTTCCTTTGTTCCAGCCTTGCATTGGCCTCCAGGCTGGCTTGGTTTGAGAAGTATTACCCTCTTGCTTAGAGGACGTAGCACTTGGGGCTGGTCCGTTTCTGCGAAAGGGACGAAAATTAGGTTTATTTTTGGCTTTGAAAGACCTATCCTGAGGAAGGGCGTGGCCCTTGCCCCCAGTGATATCAGAGATAATCTCTTTCAAGTCAGGGCCAAACAGCGTTTTCCCCTTGAAAGGAATGTTAAGCAATTTGTTCTTGGAAGACGCATCCGCTGACCAAGAATTTAGCCAAAGCGCTCTGCGCGCCACAATAGCAAAACCAGAATTTTTCGCCGCTAACCTAGCCAATTGCAAAGTGGCGTCTAGGGTGAAAGAATTAGCCAATTTGAGAGCATGAATTCTGTCCATAATCTCCTCATAAGAAGAAGAATTATTATTGAGCGCCTTTTCTAGTTCATCGAACCAGAAACACGCTGCTGTAGTGACAGGAATAATGCATGAAATTGGTTGTAGAAGGTAACCTTGCTGAACAAACATCTTTTTAAGCAAACCCTCTAATTTTTTATCCATAGGATCTTTGAAAGCACAACTATCTTCTATGGGTATAGTGGTGCGTTTGTTTAGAGTAGAAACCGCCCCCCTCGACCTTGGGGACTGTCTGCCATAAGTCCTTTCTGGGGTCGACCATAGGAAACAATTTCTTAAATATGGGGGGAGGGACGAAAGGTATACCGGGCCTTTCCCATTCTTTATTTACAATGTCCGCCACCCGCGTGGGTATAGGAAAAGCTTCGGGGGGCCCCGGGACCTCTAGGAACTTGTCCATTTTACATAATTTCTCTGGAATGACCAAATTCTCACAATCATCCAGAGTAGATAACACCTCCTTAAGCAGAGCGCGGAGATGTTCCAATTTAAATTTAAATGTAATCACATCAGGTTCAGCTTGTTGAGAAATTTTCCCTGAATCTGAAATTTCTCCCTCAGACAAAACCTCCCTGGCCCCCTCAGACTGGTGTAGGGGCACTTCAGAACCAATATCATCAGCGTCCTCATGCTCTTCAGTATTTTCTAAAACAGAGCAGTCGCGCTTTCGCTGATAAGTGGGCATTTTGGCTAAAATGTTTTTGATAGAATTATCCATTACAGCCGTTAATTGTTGCATAGTAAGGAGTATTGGCGCACTAGATGTACTAGGGGCCTCCTGTGTGGGCAAGACTGGTGTAGACGAAGGAGGGGATGATGCAGTACCATGCTTACTCCCCTCACTTGAGGAATCATCTTGGGCATCATTTTCTCTAAATTTTGTGTCACATAAATCACATCTATTTAAATGAGAAGGAACCTTGGCTTCCCCACATACAGAACACAGTCTATCTGGTAGTTCAGACATGTTAAACAGGCATAAACTTGATAACAAAGTACAAAAAACGTTTTAAAATAAAACCGTTACTGTCACTTTAAATTTTAAACTGAACACACTTTATTACTGCATATGTGAAAAAGTATGAAGGAATTGTTCAAAATTCACCAAAATTTCACCACAGTGTCTTAAAGCCTTAAAAGTATTGCACACCAAATTTGGAAGCTTTAACCCTTAAAATAACGGAACCGGAGCCGTTTTTATATTTAACCCCTTTACAGTCCCTGGTATCTGCTTTGCTGAGACCCAACCAAGCCCAAAGGGGAATACGATACCAAATGACGCCTTCAGAAAGTCTTTTCTATGTATCAGAGCTCCTCACACATGCATCTGCATGTCATGCTTCCCAAAAACAAGTGCGCAATAGAGGCGCGAAAATGAGACTCTGCCTATGATTAGGGAAAGCCCCAAGAGAATAAGGTGTCCAATACAGTGCCTGCCGGTTATTTTACATAGTTCCCAAGATTAAAATAATTCCTCAAGGCTATGGAGTATAAAATATGCTTATATATAAATCGTTTTAGCCCAGAAAATGTCTACAGTCTTAAAAGCCCTTGTGAAGCCCTTTTTTCTCTTCATGTAATAAAAATGGCTTACCGGATCCCATAGGGAAAATGACAGCTTCCAGCATTACATCGTCTTGTTAGAAATGTGTCATACCTCAAGCAGCAAAAGTCTGCT
Organism: Bombina bombina; assembly: GCF_027579735.1. NCBI lineage: Eukaryota > Metazoa > Chordata > Amphibia > Anura > Bombinatoridae > Bombina > Bombina bombina. Next base: position 731,103,169 of record NC_069502.1, read on the forward strand.
CCCTGTTTCCCCCAACTGAAGTTAATTCCTCTCAACAGTCCTGTGTGGAAACAGCCATCGATTTTAGTAACGGTTGCTAAAATCATTTTCCTCTTACAAACAGAAATCTTCATCTCTTTTCTGTTTCAGAGTAAATAGTACATACCAGCACTATTTTAAAATAACAAACTCTTGATTGAATAATAAAAACTACAGTTAAACACTAAAAAACTCTAAGCCATCTCCGTGGAGATGTTGCCTGTACAACGGCAAAGAGAATGACTGGGGAAGGCGGAGCCTAGGAGGGATCATGTGACCAGCTTTGCTGGGCTCTTTGCCATTTCCTGTTGGGGAGGAGAATATCCCACAAGTAAGGATGACGCCGTGGACCGGACACACCTATGTTGGAGAAACATACATTTATTGGATTTTAAAGAGCCAAGGATTTAATTTATGAAAATGTATTTTTTACTTTTTTGCGCCTATAAAAGCTCTAAAAGCACTTTAAATTATATAATCCTACTGTATTTAGTGGTCCACCGTGCACCAGCATGTTAAACACAGCACGTGCTCAGAGAACCTAAGGTGCTCGTACCATCTGGTAATGACTCATTTTATTAATTACTGACATGATACAAGCCCCACTGGCACTCTGAGCAGTTGCAGTATTTAAAATGCTAGTGCACTGAGAATATATTGCATTGTTTCACAACACTAAAACAGTGATAACTTTTACTAGAAGCATTTTTGACAATACATGTACATTGCAAATATGTTCTATTGAAAGATGTAATTCATCTATGTGTATTTCAGTTTTGAATGGAATGTCCCTTTAAACTTTATGTAGGATTGATTTATTTCTATATATCTATATAAATCATTGGTGTTTGTTGTTTTTATGTATTTTTTTCTTTAGCATTTACTTAAGAACGCTTTAAAATAAATATGATCAGTTTGTAAATTGTAAAGTGCATTTAACTGTTATTTGGCAATCATCAGACATTTCCAGATGATATAAAGATGACATGTATAGACTTTTTAAGGTACTAAGGAGTCGATTTCAATCTAATTGGCAGTTTCATCGTAATTAGTGGGTTTTTAGTTGTTTCTCAGGGCTGGGAACTCATGTTCCGCGCCCAGAAAAAAAAAAAAGACTTATTATTAACATAGAACCTAAAAGTTCTTAGTGATTACAATACATTTTTCTTCAGTACTTTTCAACAGGTTTTTGAGACCATTTTGCACTTATTGAATTCCACACCTTAAAGGGACAGTCAACACCAGAATTTTTGTTGTTTAAAAACATAATTTATGCTTACCTGATAAATTCCTTTCTTCTGTTGTGTGATCAGTCCACGGGTCATCATTACTTCTGGGATATTATCTGCTCCCCTACAGGAAGTGCAAGAGGATTCACCCAGCAGAGTTGCTATATAGCTCCTCCCCTCTACGTCACCTCCAGTCATTCGACCAAAGACCAACGAGAAAGGAGAAGCCAAGGGTGTAGTGGTGACTGGATTATAATTTAAAAAATATTTACCTGCCTTAAAAAACAGGGCGGGCCGTGGACTGATCACACAACAGAAGAAAGGAATTTATCAGGTAAGCATAAATTATGTTTTCTTCTGTTATGTGTGATCAGTCCACGGGTCATCATTACTTCTGGGATACCAATACCAAAGCAAAAGTACACGGATGACGGGAGGGATAGGCAGGCTCATTATACAGAAGGAACCACTGCCTGAAGAACCTTTCTCCCAAAAATCGCCTCCGAAGAAGCAAAAGTGTCAAATTTGTAAAATTTGGAAAAAGTATGAAGCGAAGACCAAGTTGCAGCCTTGCAAATCTGTTCAACAGAGGCCTCATTCTTAAAGGCCCAAGTGGAAGCCACAGCTCTAGTAGAGTGAGCTGTAATTCTTTCAGGAGGCTGCTGTCCAGCAGTCTCATAGGCTAAACGAATTATGCTACGAAGCCAGAAGGAGAGAGAGGTAGCCGAAGCCTTATGACCTCTCCTCTGACCAGAGTACACGACAAACAGGGAAGACGTTTGTCGAAAATCCTTAGTTGCCTGCAAGTAGAACTTGAGGGCACGAACTACATCCAGATTGTGTAGAAGACGTTCCTTCTTTGAAGAAGGATTTGGACACAAGGATGGAACAACAATCTCTTGATTGATATTCCTGTTAGTGACTACCTTAGGTAAGAACCCAGGTTTAGTACGCAGAACTACCTTGTCTGAGTGAAAGATCAGATAAGGAGAATCACAATGTAAGGCTGATAATTCAGAGACTCTTCGAGCCGAGGAAATAGCCATTAAAAATAGAACTTTCCAAGATAACAATTTTATATCAATGGAATGAAGGGGTTCGAACGGAACACCCTGTAAAACGTTAAGAACTAAGTTTAAACTCCATGGCGGAGCAACAGTTTTAAACACAGGTTTGATCCTAGCTAAAGCCTGACAAAATGCCTGGACGTCTGGATTTTCTGACAGACGCTTGTGTAACAAGATGGACAGAGCTGAGATCTGTCCCTTTAATGAGCTAGCCGATAAACCCTTTTCTAAACCTTCTTGTAGAAAGGACAATATCCTAGGAATCCTAACCTTACTCCAGGAGTAATCTTTGGATTCACACCAGTATAGGTATTTACGCCATATTTTATGGTAAATCTTTCTGGTAACAGGCTTCCTAGCCTGTATCAGGGTATCAATAACCGACTCAGAAAAACCACGTTTTGATAAAATCAAGCGTTCAATTTCCAAGCAGTCAGCTTCAGAGAAGTTAGATTTTGATGTTTGAATGGACCCTGTATCAGAAGGTCCTGTCTTAGAGGTAGAGACCAAGGCGGACAGGATGACATGTCCACTAGATCTGCATACCAAGTCCTGCGTGGCCATGCAGGTGCTATTAGAATCACTGATGCTCTCTCCTGTTTGATTTTGGCAATCAATCGAGGAAGCAGCGGGAAGGGTGGAAACACATAAGCCATCCTGAAGTTTCAAGGTGCTGTCAAAGCATCTATCAGAACCGCTCCCGGATCCCTGGATCTGGATCCGTAGCGAGGAAGTTTGGCGTTCTGGCGAGACGCCATGAGATCTATATCTGGTTTGCCCCAACGTCGAAGTATTTGGGCAAAGACCTCCGGATGAAGTTCCCACTCCCCCGGATGAAAAGTCTGGCGACTCAAGAAATCCGCCTCCCAGTTCTCTACTCCCGGGATGTGGATTGCTGACAGGTGGCAAGAGTGAGACTCTGCCCAGCGAAATATCTTTGATACTTCCATCATTGCTAGGGAGCTTCTTGTCCCTCCCTGATGGTTGATGTAAGCTACAGTCGTGATGTTGTCCGACTGAAACCTGATGAACCCCCGAGTTTTTAACTGGGGCCAAGCTAGAAGGGCATTGAGAACTGCTCTCAATTCCAGAATGTTTATTGGCAGGAGACTTTCCTCCTGACTCCATTGTCCCTGAGCCTTCAGAGAATTCCAGACAGCGCCCCAACCTAGTAGGCTGGCGTCTGTTGTTACAATTGTCCAGTCCGGCCTGCTGAATGGCATCCCCCTGGACAGATGTGGCCGAGAAAGCCACCATAGAAGAGAGTTTCTGGTCTCTTGATCCAGATTCAGAGTGGGGGACAAATCTGAGTAATCCCCATTCCACTGACTCAGCATACACAATTGCAGCGGTCTGAGATGTAGGCGTGCAAAGGGTACTATGTCCATTGCTGCTACCATTAAGCCGATCACCTCCATGCATTGAGCTACTGACGGGAGTTGAATGGAATGAAGGACACGGCATGCATTTAGAAGCTTTGTTAATCTGTCTTCTGTCAGATAAATCTTCATTTCTACAGAATCTATAAGAGTCCCCAAGAATGGAACTCTTGTGAGAGGAAAGAGAGAACTCTTCTTTTCGTTCACTTTCCATCCATGCGACCTTAGAAATGCCAGAACTAACTCTGTATGAGACTTGGCAGTTTGAAAGCTTGAAGCTTGTATCAGAATGTCGTCTAGGTACGGAGCTACCGAAATTCCTCGCGGTCTTAGTACCGCCAGAAGGGCACCCAGAACCTTTGTGAAGATTCTTGGAGCCGTAGCCAATCCGAATGGAAGGGCTACAAACTGGTAATGCCTGTTTAAGAAGGCAAACCTTAGATACCGGTAATGATCTTTGTGAATCGGTATGTGAAGGTAAGCATCCTTTAAATCCACTGTGGTCATGTACTGACCCTCTTGGATCATGGGTAAGATTGTCCGAATAGTTTCCATTTTGAACGATGGAACTCTTAGGAATTTGTTTAGGATCTTTAAATCCAAGATTGGCCTGAAAGTTCCCTCTTTTTTGGGAACCACAAACAGGTTTGAGTAAAACCCTTGTCCTTGTTCCGACCGCGGAACCGGATGGATCACTCCCATTAATAATAGATCTTGTACACAGCGTAGAAACGCGTCTTTCTTTATTTGGTTTGTTGACAACCTTGACAGATGAAATCTCCCTCTTGGGGGAGAGAATTTGAAGTCTAGAAGGTATCCCTGAGATATGATCTCTAGCGCCCAGGGATCCTGGACATCTCTTGCCCAAGCCTGGGCGAAGAGAGAGAGTCTGCCCCCCACTAGATCCGGTCCCGGATCGGGGGCCCTCGGTTCATGCTGTCTTAGGGGCAGCAGCAGGTTTCCTGGCCTGCTTGCCCTTATTCCAGGACTGGTTAGGTTTCCAGCCTTGTCTGTAACGAGCAACAGCTCCTTCCTGTTTTGGTGCAGTGGAAGTTGATGCTGTTCCTGTTTGAAATTCCGAAAGGGACGAAAATTAGACTGTCTAGCCTTAGCTTTGGCTTTGTCTTGAGGTAGAGCGTGGCCCTTACCTCCTGTAATGTCAGCAATAATTTCTTTCAAACCGGGCCCAAATAAAGTTTGCCCCTTGAAAGGTATATTAAGTAATTTGGACTTAGAAGTTACATCAGCCGACCAGGATTTTAGCCACAGCGCCCTACGTGCCTGAATGGCGAATCCTGAATTCTTAGCCGTAAGTTTGGTTAAATGTACTACGGCCTCCGAAATGAATGAATTAGCTAGTTTAAGGACTCTAAGCCTGTCCGTAATGTCGTCCAGCGTAGCTGAACTAAGGTTCTCTTCCAGAGACTCAATCCAAAATGCTGCCGCAGCCGTAATCGGCGCGATGCATGCAAGGGGTTGCAATATAAAACCTTGTTGAACAAACATTTTCTTAAGGTAACCCTCTAATTTTTTATCCATAGGATCTGAAAAAGCACAGCTATCCTCCACCGGGATAGTGGTACGCTTAGCTAAAGTAGAAACTGCTCCCTCCACCTTAGGGACCGTTTGCCATAAGTCCCGTGTGGTGGCGTCTATTGGAAACATCTTTCTAAATATTGGAGGGGGTGAGAACGGCACACCGGGTCTATCCCACTCCTTAGTAACAATTTCAGTTAATCTCTTAGGTATAGGAAAAACGTCAGTACTCGCCGGTACCGCAAAGTATTTATCCAACCTACACATTTTCTCTGGTATTGCAACAGTGTTACAATCGTTAAGAGCTGCTAAGACCTCCCCTAGTAATACACGGAGGTTTTCCAATTTAAATTTAAAATTTGAAATATCTGAATCCAATCTGCTTGGATCAGAAACGTCACCTACAGAATGAAGCTCTCCGTCCTCATGCTCTGCAAGCTGTGACGCAGTATCAGACATGGCCCTAGAATTATCAGCGCACTCTGTTCTCACCCCAGAGTGATCACGCTTGCCTCTTAGTTCTGGTAATTTAGCCAAAACTTCAGTCATAACAGTAGCCATATCTTGTAATGTTATCTGTAATGGCTGCCCAGATGTACTAGGCGCCATAATATCACGCACCTCCCGGGCGGGAGATGCAGGTACTGACACGTGAGGCGAGTTAGTCGGCATAACTCTCCCCTCGCTGTTTGGTGAAATTTGTTCAATTTGTACAGATTGGCTTTTATTTAAAGTAGCATCAATACAGTTAGTACATAAATTTCTATTGGGCTCCACCTTGGCATTGGAACAAATGACACAGGCATCTTCCTCTGAATCAGACATGTTTAACACACTAGCAATAAACATGCAACTCGGTTACAATTTTATTTAACAAAAACGTACTGTGCCTCAAGAAGCACTAAACGATTAAATGACAGTTGAAATAATGAACTGAAAAACAGTTATAGCATCACTCTTTACAAACAACACAACTTTTTAGCAAAGGTTTGTTCCCATTAGTAAAATAACACTAATTAAATTTTAAACATAAAAATTACAGAGCAACGTTTTAAATCACAGTCACTATATAAGTCTCACAGCTCTGCTGAGAGAATCTACCTCCCTTCAAAGAAGTTTGAAGACCCCTGAGTTCTGTTAGAGATGAACCGGATCATGCAGAAAATACAAGAGTAACTGACTGGAAATTTTTGATGCGTAGCAAAGAGCGCCAAAAACGGCCCCTCCCTCTCACACACAGCAGTGAGAGAGAAACGAAACTGTCATAATTAAAACAAGCAAACTGCCAAGTGGAAAAATAATGCCCAAATATTTATTCACTCAGTACCTCATTAATGCAAACGATTCTACATTCCAGCAAAAACGTTTAACATGAAAAATACCTAATAGAAGGTTTAATGTACTTTTACAGAGTAATTCCGGTGAAATACCATCCCCAGAATACTAAAATGTAGAGCATACATACATGTTCATTATAACGGTATGGCAGGATTTTTTCATCAATTCCATTCAGAAAATAAAAACTGCTACATACCTCAATGCAGATTCAACTGCCCGCTGTCCCCTGATCTGAAGTTTTTACCTCCCTCAGATGGCCGAGAAACAGCAATATGATCTTAACTACTCCGGTTAAAATCATAAGAAAAACTCTGGTAGATTCTTCTTCAAACTCTGCCAGAGAGGTAATAACACGCTCCGGTGCTATTGTAAAATAACAAACTTTTGATTGAAGTTCTAAAAACTAAGTATAATCACCATAGTCCTCTCACACCTCCTATCTAGTCTTTGGGTGCAAGAGAATGACTGGAGGTGACGTAGAGGGGAGGAGCTATATAGCAACTCTGCTGGGTGAATCCTCTTGCACTTCCTGTAGGGGAGCAGATAATATCCCAGAAGTAATGATGACCCGTGGACTGATCACACATAACAGAAGAAAAGAAAGATAATCCCTTTATTACCCATTCCACAGTTTTGCACAACCAACACAGTTATATTAATATACTTTTTACCTCAGTTATTACCTTGTGTTTATGCCTCTGCAAACTGCCCCCTTATTTCAGTTATTTTGACAGACTTGCATTTTAGCCAATCAGTGCTCATCCAGGGTAATTTCACGTGCATGATCTCAATGTTATCTATATGAAACACATGAATTAATGCCATCTAGTGGTCAAAAATGCATTTAGATTAGAGGCAGTCTTCCGGGTCTAAGAAATTAGCTAGAAATTATGACCATCCTAGGTTTAGCTTTCAACTAAGAATACCAATAGAACAAAGCAAAATTGGTGATAAAAGTGAATTGGAAAGTTGATTAAAATTACATTCCCTATTCAAATAATAAAAGTTTTTTTTGGACTTGACTGTCCCTTTAAGTCCCAAATTAGCCTTTTTTGATATCAAGTATTCCAATCTATTGTTGCTGCACATTTGCAAGACACTATAGAATGGTCACATATGACATTTTAGAGGTGTATTTGTAGATATAGTCTAGATCCATTAAAACTCTATTCACCAATATTGTATAGTCGATCTGCAATGGAAAAGACACAAATGTACATATGTATTTAATATGCGATATACTGTACAGCTAAGGGGAGCATCAGGAAAAGTCAGAAAACAGGAAGCAGGACCCCAACATCAAGAAATTGTGTGTAGCAATGACTTTCTGTAAATGTTTGTTTCTAATTCACAATCTCATTGTTATGATTGTCACTTTCAGTATAGGTGTCTTCATAAATAGGAGTTTAACCGGAATAGCGCCTTTGTGACTGCGCTTTCAAAAGGAACAGTGCCTTGGTGACCGCAAAAACAAAACCCTTCACAACAGTGCGGTTTAGAGTTTTTTGCAGCTACATTATAGAAATCCCAGTTACAAAGGTGCATCCCCATTTGAAAGCCCGATGACGAAGGCGCAGTTCCTTTAGAAAGCCCAGTCATGAAGGAGCAATCATATTTGAAAGCACAACATTTTTGCAGGTACATTATTGCAATGAAATGTTTTCGTGGTTTACAGTTTGAGAACTGCTAAATCATATTTAAAGGGACACTGTACCCAAATTTTTTCTTTTGTAATTCAAAAAGAGCATGCAATTTTAAGCAACTTTCTAATTTACTCCTATTATCAATTTTTCTTCGTTCTCTTGCTATCATTATTTGAAAAAGAATGCATCTAAGCTTTTTTTGTTTCAGTACTCTGGACAGCACTTTTTTATTGGTGGATAGATTTATCCACCAATCAGCAAGGACAACCCAGGTTGTTCACCAAAAATGGGCCGGCATCTAAACTTACATTCTTGCATTTCAAATAAAAATACCAAGAGAATGAAGAAAATTTGATAATAGGAGTAAATTAGAAAGTTGCTTAAAATTTCATGCTCAATCTGAATCACGAAAGAATTTTTTTGGGTACAGTGTCCCTTTAAGGAGATGTTACGGCCACTACCTAATGGGGAGCCTAGATGAGATCCCCAGTTCTTATAAAGGGACATGAAACATAAATGTTTATTTCATAATCCAGATAGCGCATGTAGCTTTAAATTACTTTCCAGTTTACTACAATCATCCAATTTGCTTTTATTGCTAGATATCCTTTGTTGAAAAGCATACCTAGGTAGGCTCAGGAGGCTCCATGCCTTACTGGGAGCTAGCTGCTGATTGGTGAATGCACATATATGCCAAATGCATGATAAAAAGACAAAGCAATAGCATTTAGTCTGAACTTCAGAGGAGTAGTTGATTTTTTTTTCTGACAAATTTCAATTATGTTTATTTCCACTCCCCCTGTATCATGTGACAGTCATCAGCCAATCACAAATGCATATATGTATATATGTATATCCTGTGAATCCTTGCACATGCTCAGTAGGAGCTGGTGACTCAAAAAGTGTAAATATAAAAAGACTGTGCCCATTTTGTTAATAGAAGTAAATCGGAAAGGTGTTTAAAATTATATGCTCTATCTGAATCATGAAAGCTTCATTTTGACTTGAGTGTCCCTTTAAGACCTAAGAATCAGCCATAGTGTTTCTTCCTCCACAGAAGATTCATGACAATATCTCATACCTATACTGTAGTACAACTTTCTCATGGAAAGGGCCTGGATGAAAATATGAGGAAATCTAACATCAACTACTCACATAGTTAAAGGGATTTGAAACCTAAAAAAAATATTTTACGATTCAGACAGAGCATATAATAATTATAAAAAAAAAAGTTTCCAATTTACCTCTATTATCAAATTTGCTTTGTTCCCATGGTATTCTTTGTTGAAGACATACCCAGGTAAGCATATGGAGGACTACATGGCAGGATATAGTGCTGCCATCTAGTGTTCTTGTAAAAGGATAACATTCTTGCAAAACCGCTGCCATATAGTTCTAAAGATACAACCTGGTTCCTAAGCTTACTTCTCTGCTTTCCAACAAAAGATACCAAAAGAACAAAGAAAATGTTATAATAGAAGTAAATTAGAAAGTTATTTAAAATGCACATGACTATGGTTGTGTGACTGCAGTAGTACTTCCTGACAACATTGAACAAGAAGCTCAGTCTATCCCAGACGATTCCCTCTCCTCCTAATAGTAACATAAAATTTGACGGTAGATAAAAACCAAAAGGCCCATCAAGTCTACCCATATTACGTTACTATTTCCTTAGGATAGCCTTATGCATGTCCCGGGCATTTTTGAATTCCTTTACAGTCTTTGTGTTTACCAACTCAAATGGAAGTTTATTACATGAATCCACCACCCTTTCTGTAAAAAAACTTCCTCAAATTTCTCCTGAATCTGCTACCCTCTAACTTTAGATTGTGACTCCTCCTTTTGGCATTTATTTTTTTGTGAAAAATGCTTTCAGCTTCCTCATATCAAACAATATCTAGATTGGTGACTTAAGAGTTTCAGTCACAGCAAAGCCTTTCAATTTTAGATCCTAATAAAAAACAACTCCAAAAATATGGGCTTTGAAGCAACCGGTAAGTGCCAAGTCCAAAGGAAATTAAGTTTACCATCAAAGATCCTAAAAACATGAGGAGAGTCCATGGCTTCATTCCTTACTTGTGGGAAATACTGAACCTGGTCACCAGGAGGAGGCAAAGACACCTCAGCCAAAGGCTCAAATACATCCCCCCACTCCCCTCATCCCCCAGTCATTCTGCAGAGGGAACAAGGAACAGTAGGAGAAATATCAGGGTATAAATGGTGCCACAAGAACAAAATATTTTGATCCACCCAACGGAGAAAACGGGCGGGGGCCATGGAGACTCCTCATACAGATGGAAAGGAATTATCTGGTAAGCATAATTTATGTTTTCCATCTTAATATGAGGAGAGTCTACAGCTAAATTCCATACTTGTGGGAAACATATACCCAAGCTCCAGGGGACACTGAATGAAACTGGAGGGTAAAGAAGGAGAGGCAGACCCTATTCTGAGGGCACCACAGCCTGCAAAACATTTCTCCCAAAAGATGCTTCAGCTGAAGCAAAAACGTAAAATTTGTAACATTTTGAAAAGGTATGTAAGGAGAACCAGGTAGCCGCCTTACAAATCTGCTCCATAGATGCCTCATTCTTGAAGGCCCAAGAGGAAGCCACTGCTCTAGTTGAATGAGCCTTAATTCTCTGAGGAGGCTTATGTCCCGCTGTTTCATATGCTAAGCGAATAATGCTCCTCAACCAAATAGACAAGGAAGTGGACGAGGCTTTCTGCCCTTTACGCTTCCCAGAATAGACAACAAACAAAACAAATAAAGAAGACGTCTGTCTAAACTTCTTAGTAGCTTGAAGATAGAACTTCAAGGACCGAATCACATCCAAATAATGAAGTAACCGCTCCTTCAAAGAAGAAGGGCTAGGACACAAGGAAGGAACGACAATCTCCTGATTGATGTTGCGATCAGAAACAACCTTAGGAAGTAAACCTAACCCAGTACGAAGAACAGCCTTACCTGCATGGAATACTAGGTAAGGGGGCTCACATTGCAAGGCAGCCATCTCAGATACTCTGCGTGCCGAGGCAATAGCCAGTAAAAAGTGAACCTTCCAAGCTAGTAATTTAATGTCAAGGCCGTGCATAGGCTCAAACAGAGTCCTCTGCAAAACCTTAAGAACAAGATTTAAACTCCAAGGAGGAGCACTAGGTCGAAACACAGGTCTGATTCTAGTCAGAACCTGAACAAAGGACTGGACGTCTGGAAGCTTAGCGAGCCTCTTGTGCAGTAAAACAGATAGGGCCGAAATCTGTCCCTTAAGAGAGCTAGCCGAAAGGCCCTTCTCCAGACCATCCTGGAGAAAAGAGAGAATCCTGGAAACCCTGACCTTATGCCAGGGAAATCCATGCTCTTCACACCAGAATAAGAAGGTCCGAAACACACCATATGATAGATGCGGCGAGAGAGAGAGCTTGATTGAGAGTCTCAATAACTCTCTCCGAGAAACCTCTCTTGGCTAGGACTAAGCGTTCAATCTCCACGCAGTCAGCCTCAGAGAATCTGGATTTTGATAAACAAAAAGGGCCTTGTACCAGCAGATTCCTGCAACAAGGTAACCTCCATGGAGGAGATGAAGGCATCCCCACCAGATCCAAAACCACATCCTCCGAGGCCAAGATGGAGCAATTAGAATTACTGACGCTCGCTCCTGCTTGATGCGGGCCACCACACAAGGTAGAAGTGGTAATGGCGAAAAAATGTAGATCAGACTGAACCTCCAAGGCACTGCTAATGCATCTATTAGCTCTGCCTGAGGATCCCTGGACCACAACCCATATCTGGGTAGCTTGGAATTGAGCCGGGGCGCCATGAGATCTATCTCCGGTGTCCCCCATCTGCTGCAAATCTCCGCAAACAACTCGGGATGGAGAGACCATTCCCCCGGAAAGGATTGTCTGCTTGGAAAATCCGTTTCCCAGTTGTCCACACCTGGAATGTAGATTGCTGACAGCGAGCAGTTGTGGGCCTCCGCCCATTCCAGAATCTGAGATACTTCCCTCATTGCTAGGGAGCTCCTTGTTTCCCCCTGATGGTTGATGTAAGCCACCGAGGTTATGTTGTCCGATTGGAATCTGGTAAACTGGGCAAATCCAGAAGGGGCCAAGCCTTCAGAACATTGAAGATCGCTCGAAGTTCCAAGATGTTGATCGGGAGGAGAGATTCCACTCAAGTCCACAGGCCCTGAGCCTTCCTGGCACACAATACTGCTCCCCATCCTGTGAGACTTGTGTCCGTAGTCACAATCTCCCAGGATGGTCTCAAGAAGGACGACCCTTGGGACAGGTGAGACAGATCTGAATGATTGCCGTTCCACTGTCTCAGCATGCACAGCTGAAGAGGTCTTAGATGGAATCTGGCACAGGGGATGATGTCCATGCAGGACACTATGAGTCCAATTACCTCCATACACCAAGCCACAGATGGCCTGAAGGAGGTACTGGGAATAAGAGAACTCTTTTCTAAGTTTATCTTCCATCCACGAGATCGAAGAAGAGAAAGAAGTGCTTTTGAATGGTCCTCTGCCAGACGACAGGACGGTGCTTGGACCAAAATATAGTCTAAGCAATCCCTCTGGCTCTGGCCATTGCAAGCAACGCCCCCAGAATCTTCATAAAAATCTCTTGGAGCAGTAGCCAGACCAAACGGAAGTGCAATGAACTGGAAGTGCTGGTCCAGGAACGCAAATCTTAGGAACTTGAAGTGTTCCTTGTGTATAGGAACATGAAGGTAGGCATCCTTCAGGTCTATCGTGGTCATAAATTGTCCTTCCTGGACTAAAGGAAGAATGGACCTTATTGTCTCTATCTTGAACGAGGGGACAACCAGGAATTTGTTTAAACACTTTAGGTCCAGAATTAGACGAAAAGTGCCCTCCTTCTTTGGGACCACACACAGGTTTGAGTAGTATTCCAGACCTCTCTCTGCTGGAGGTACTGGTACAATGACCCCCAGAACGGAGAGGTCCCACACACACCCTAGAAAAGCCTCTCACTTTTCTGGCCTTGAAGACAGGTTTGATAAGAGGCATCTGCCCCTGGGAAGATGAGACTTGAAACCTATCCTTGCAAACAGGTGTATAATATGTATTAATACTTTCCCCTTCTGGTGAACCGCAGCCGTCCCACAGTCTCTCCCAAGGTCTGTGTGAATATATCAGGTGTGCTAGCTGGAGGCGCTGGTTCAGCTTGTATCAGTCGTTGGTATCTTCCTTTCCTTTCCTTCCTCGGTTGTATAACTAGTGTATATTGCAGGTTACCGGCTCCTTCCCAATATGAAAAGACAATATCACAGATTCAGTAAAAAAGTTTGTCTTTATTTGGCTCAACGCAAAAGCGTTTCAACGGTCCCAGCCGTCTTTCTCAAGAGCAATAAAAGTGCTTTACAAACCAAAGCATACCTTTCCGCTGCACAGGCGGCCTTTAAATACATGTCAGTTACGCTACCTGCTTCCCCATTGGAGGAGAGCAGGTTTACACCCGATTCAAAATTTCAATTGTAAATTTAAAATAAACATCTAAAAAAACATAAAAAACAATATTAATTATATTAGAAACTATAAGTTTGTTTTAAAATATAAAATTTCTGTAGATATCATCATTTTTGCCGGTTTTGAAGTTCCCTTTCAGGTAGTTTTCTGTTTCAAGTTCTCTTTCAGGTGAAGATCACATGTTATAGGTTGTCCAATGAAATTCAGTTTCTGGTATAGTGATGTTTTGTAGTTCCCTTTCAGGTAGTTCTCTATTTTAGGTTCCCATTCAGGTCTGATATGTCAGTGGGTATCACATGTTATCGAATGTCCAATGAAAAACAGTTTCTGATTTTATCAAAATAAAAAGACATAAGTGTTATTCACAGATACAAAGTTTCTTATATGAATTCTGCTTATCCAAATATTTAGAGGAGGTAGAATAAATTGCCACTTAGAAGTTTGTTATAAGTTGGAAAAGATACTTTTCATAATTAAACATTCATATTATAAATAGACTTCTATACTTAGTTAAATATTGACTCAGCGACTTGTGTGTTGCATATAATTTCTTGAAATTAATTGTGAGAATTATATTCTTTTGTACATGTGTATATATAAACATTAAGTGTGATGATATAACATGAACTGTCTGTATAAATACATGTTTATTTTGCCCCCCTTTCATGTACTAATGTTTTTCAGTATTCACTTTACACAAATTTTACTGGTTTATTCAGGCCCCAATTTTTCTTAGGAACACATTATAGATTATCATCTATTTTGCCCCCTTTCATATGTTGAAGGTTTTTAAGACAAAAACAGCTTCTTTTTTTTTCTTTTTTTTTTGTGTGTCCTTATACTCGTATTCACCTCAACAAGAACAAAACATGTTACTGATTTATTTAGGCCCCATATTTTCACCTTTTGAATTTATCATTTATTTTGCCCCCCCTTTCATATGTTAAGAGTTTTTTTAGACAAAGGCAGCAATTTTTGTGTCCTTATTTAGACCCCATTGGGCATATGTTCTAAGTGTATGTATCCATTTTAATTCTCTTTGGTCTAGTTGTTTTGCCAGATTACCACCCCTCCAATGAAGTTCAACCTTCTCAATTCCTATCCATAGAAAGGATTCTTTTGTGAAATGTTCACAATTGTTGCAGTGTAGCGGCACTCCGTGGTCATCATGATTCTTTTCTATTTTATTTTGATGTTCCATGATTCTTGTTTTTAAAAATCTGGACGTTTGTCCTAAATACTGGATTTTGCAGCCACATTGCAACAAATATATCACATTTTTACTTTTGCAAGTAATGAATTCTTTTATTTCAAATTTTTTCCCCGTAACTGTGGAGTCAAATGTTTTGTGTGTTCTTCTGGTGTAGTTACAACCTTTGCATTTGCCGCAAGTGAAGAAGCCTGTCATGTTACTTATTTGTAAAGGTTTTTTGGGGGCTATGCCTTTTATGAGTGAGGGAGCTAATTTATGTTTCAAATTTTGTCCTTTTCTGAAGATAACTGTGGGCTTAGCTGGAATTATAGGTCCTAGATATTCATCCTCCTTTATAATGTGCCAGTGCTTTTGTATAATTTTTTTGATTGTATGATGTTCTACATTAAATGTGGTCACAAATTTAGGGAAATTATTATTAAATGAGGTCTCATTTTTGTGTTTGTTTTCTAACAGGGTTGATCTTATTTTATTTCCAACTTCTTTTCTTTCTTTTTCTAAAGCTCTATGGTCATATCCCTTTTGTATGAATCTTTCTTTGAGTATTCTTGATTGTTGTTCGTAATCATCTATATTGCTGCAGTTCCTGCGTATTCGTAGGAATTGGCTTTTTGGTACTGACTTTAGCCAGTTAGGATGGTGGCAGCTATCATGTCTAATGTAGGTGTTAGTGTCACACTTCTTAAAGTATGTTTTGCTGTGGATTTTTTCATCTATAGTATAAAGAGTTAAATCTAAAAAATGTATTTCTTTTTTGTCCTATACTACTGATAATGTGACTTGCTGATTATTGTTATTAAGTATTTGTACAAATTCTATGAGTTTGGACTCACCCCCCTTCCATATGCATAGAATGTCATCTATATATCTATGCCAGGACACCAGGTCTGCACCAAATTCTTGATTATGCCATATATGAGTCGTCTCAAAATAGTCCATGTAAATATTGGCATAACTTGGTGCAAACCTGGTGCCCATGGCAGTCCCACAAATCTGTAAATAGTAGTTCCCATTGAACCAAAAAAAGTTGTGATATAGAATAAATTCTATGGCTCTAAGTATGAAATCTAGTAATTTTGGTGATAAATCTTTATCTTCTGATAGTTTCCATTTAACTGCCTCAATCCCTTTTTTGTGATCAATTATGGTATACAAAAAAGTAACGTCCATGGTGACCCAAAAGTAATTTTCTTGCCAGGGTATATTTTGTATGATTTGTAAAACATGTTTGGTATCTTTTAAATGAGATTTTGCCTTCTGTGCATAGGGTTGGAGAAAAAAAATCTATGAATGCGGACAAGTTTGAACTTAAAGAATCTATCCCACTAATAAATCGGCCTTCCTGGTGGCCTTGTTGCATGCTTATGTAATTTGGGTAAAAAATAAAAGATTGGGGTCTTAGAATCTGTTTTATAAAGAAAATCAAATTCCTCTTCTGTTATTATATTTTGGTTAAATGCTTCCATAAGTAGTTTTTGAAGAGTGGAGGTGTATTCTTTTTTAGGATTCTTTGTTAAAATAATATATGTATTAGAGTCTCCTAGGATTCTGTTAACTTCTTCCATATAATGTTCTTTATCTAGAATGACCACACCTCCACCCTTGTCCGCCTCCTTTATCACTATATCTTCTCTCTTGTTGAGATTTGTAAGAATGTCCTTTTCTTGTTTTGTAAGATTGTGATAACTCTTATTTACTTTGTTGGTTAAATTGTCTATATCTTTCATTATCAATTTATTAAATACCTCTATATTGTGACCCTTTATGTGACTTGGGTAAAATCTTGAGGGGTTTTTAAATTTACTTCTTAGACTATCTTGAGGTGGTATATATTGTACAGATGGCTGTTTGGCAAAGAATCTTTTTACCGTTAAATTTCTCACAAATTTTTGTGCATCTACAAAGAGTTGAAAAGAATTAACTTTTTGTGTGGGGATAAATTTTAGTCCCCTGGATAAAACTGATTTTTTATTGTCACTTATGGTTTTGGATGAAAGATTAAAGATCCCCTGTGTTACTGTCTCCTCTTTCTTTGATTTCCCTCTTCCTCCTCTATTTGTACAAATACTTAATAACAATAATCAGCAAGTCACATTATCAGTAGAATATGACAAAAAAGAAATACATTTTTTAGATTTAACTCTTTACACTATAGATGAAAAAATCCACAGCAAAACATACTTTAAGAAGAGTGACACTAACACCTACATTAGACATGATAGCTGCCACCATCCTAACTGGCTAAAGTCAGTACCAAAAAGCCAATTCCTACGAATACGTAGGAACTGCAGCAATATAGATGATTACGAACAACAATCAAGAATACTCAAAGAAAGATTCATACAAAAGGGATATGACCATAGAGCTTTAGAAAAAGAAAGAAAAGAAGTTGGAAATAAAATAAGATCAACCCTGTTAGAAAACAAACACAAAAATGAGACCTCATTTAATAATAATTTCCCTAAATTTGTGACCACATTTAATGTAGAACATCATACAATCAAAAAAATTATACAAAAGCACTGGCACATTATAAAGGAGGATGAATATCTAGGACCTATAATTCCAGCTAAGCCCACAGTTATCTTCAGAAAAGGACAAAATTTGAAACATAAATTAGCTCCCTCACTCATAAAAGGCATAGCCCCCAAAAAACCTTTACAAATAAGTAACATGACAGGCTTCTTCACTTGCGGCAAATGCAAAGGTTGTAACTACACCAGAATAACACACAAAACATTTGACTCCACAGTTACGGGAAAAAAAATTGAAATAAAAGAATTCATTACTTGCAAAAGTAAAAATGTGATATATTTGTTGCAATGTGGCTGCAAAATCCAGTATTTAGGACAAACGTCCAGATTTTTAAAAACAAGAATCATGGAACATCAAAATAAAATAGAAAAGAATCATGATGACCACGGAGTGCCGCTACACTGCAACAATTGTGAACATTTCACAAAAGATTCCTTTCTATGGATAGGAATTGAGAAGGTTGAACTTCATTGGAGGGGTGGTAATCTGGCAAAACAACTAGACCAAAGAGAATTAAAATGGATACATACACTTAGAACATATGCCCAATGGGGTCTAAATAAGGACACAAAAATTGCTGCCTTTGTCTAAAAAAACTCTTAACATATGAAAGGGGGGGCAAAATAAATGATAAATTCAAAAGGTGAAAATATGGGGCCTAAATAAATCAGTAACATGTTTTGTTCTTGTTGAGGTGAATACGAGTATAAGGACACACAAAAAAAAAAAAAAAAAAAAAAAGCTGTTTTTGTCTTAAAAACCTTCAACATATGAAAGGGGGGCAAAATAGATGATAATCTATAATGTGTTCCTAAGAAAAATTGGGGCCCGAATAAACCAGTAAAATTTGTGTAAAGTGAATACTGAAAAACATTAGTACATGAAAGGGGGCAAAATAAACATGTATTTATACAGACAGTTCATGTTATATCATCACACTTAATGTTTATATATACACATATTGTACAAAAGAATATAATTCTCACAATTAATTTCAAGAAATTATATGCAACACACTAGTCGCTGAGTCAATATTTAACATTCAATAAGTATAGAAGTCTTATAGTTTCTAATATAATTAATATTGTTTTTTATGTTTTTTTAGATGTTTATTTTAAATTTACAATTGAAATTTTGAATCGGGTGTAAACCTGCTCTCCTCCAATGGGGAAGCAGGTAGCGTAACTGACATGTATTTAAAGGCCGCCTGTGCAGCGAAAAGGTATGCTTTGGTTTGTAAAGCACTTTTATTGCTCTTGAGAAAGACGGCTGGGACCGTTGAAACGCTTTTGCGTTGAGCCAAATAAAGACAAACTTTTTTACTGAATCTGTGATATTGTCTTTTCATATTGGGAAGGAGCCGGTAACCTGCAATATACACTAGTTATACAACCGAGGAAGGAAAGGAAAGGAAGATACCAACGACTGATACAAGCTGAACCAGCGCCTCCAGCTAGCACACTTGAAACCTATCCTGTATCCCTGAGCGATAACCTCCAGTACTAGGCGGGTCTTGCACGTCCCCAAACCAAGCTTCTGAAAAGAGTGACAGTCTGCCCCCTACCAGATCCAAAGCCGGATCGGGGGCCGCCCCTTCATGCTGACTTTGACTCGGCGGGCTTCTTATTCTGTTTGGATTTATTCCAGGACTGAGGAGGTTTCCAAGTTCCCTTGGACTGTTCCAGCTTTGCAGAGGGCTGCTGACGTTGGGATTTGTCCAAACAAAAGGAACGAAAATTAGGACCTTGTCCCTTAGGTTTGTTGTTCTTATCCTGCAGTAAAAACGCACCTTTGCCTTTAGTAACCGTGGATATAATAGAGTCCAGGCCTGGACCAAAAAGAATCTTCCCCTTGAATGAGAAGGAGAGAAGTCTAGACTTCGAAGTCATGTCCGCAGACCAAGATTTCAGCCATAGTGCCCTACGGGCCAGCACAGAAAGACCTGAAGTCTTAGCTTTCAGGCGAATAATCTACATATTTGCATCACAAATAAAAGAATTAGCTACCCTTAAGGCCCTAATTCTTTCCTGGATCGCGTCGATCAACTTAAATAAGTAGTCGCACCAGTAAGTAGCCGCTCCCGCAACCGCAGCATCCGCCGCTGTCGGTTGGAACAAATATCCCGTATGCTGAAACATTTTTCTTAATAGAGTTTCCAGCTTCCTATCCATGGGCTCTTTAAACAACGAACTATCCTCAAGTGGGATAGTAGTGCGCTTAGCAAGCGTGGAGATAGCACCGTCTACTTTTGGGACGGAACCCCACAACTCCAACTGAGAGTCTGGAACCAAGAACAATTTATTAAAAGGCAGAAGAAGGGGAAAACCGAGTCTCTCCCATTCATTCTTAATGATGTTTGCCATCTTTACGGGAACCGGGAAATGCTGTGGTACAACCCTGTCCTCGTAGACCTTATCTAATTTAGGAATACAAGGTTCCACAGGTAACTTAGGATCTGGAACCTCTAAAGTAGCCAAAACTTCCTTTAGCAGAAAGCGTAAGTGTTCAATCCTAAATCTAAAGTCTGGGTCCTCCGCAGCTGGAGGCTTAGAGACAGCAAATTCCGACCTAGAAAGAGCATCCTCTGAAGTATCAGAGGCATCTTCAACATTGGATAATCTTGTAGCAGATAAATCCAATAAGCTAGTAGATGACCCCTGGGAAGGATAGCAATATTTAACTTTTCGATTGCGCTTAGCAGTGCTAGGTAAAGCACTATAGGCCGCAGACACTTTCTGTAACTGTACAGTAAACTCTGTCGGTAAAAGGGCCCCTCCAGATGAAGGAATAGGAGTGCTACGGGAAGCTGCATGTGTATTAGGAGATGAGTGTAGGGTGCACACCTCACTGAACGGAGACTCCTCAGAGGTAGTAGGCTCAGTAGTACTAAACATATTAGCTTTCTTTGATAAGATTACCTTATCAAGGCACGTGGAAAATAATTGAGCAGGAAGGTATACTGTGGCCTCCTCACAATACAAACAGGCATTAGCTTTAGGTAAATAGGGAGTACCCTCTAACGTCAGAGTCCTCCATAGATTGCGCTTATAAAAAGGACTATAGACAAGGATAAATGGCACCTTTATACCCCCAATGGCTGGGGCACTCACCACCTCCTATGACCCAGGCCCAAGAGAGAAACCGCTTCGTCTCCAGACACTGCACGGTCAGGAAGAAGAGATCACTGTGACCACACCCGGTCACATGGTGCACCATGCAGGACCGCCCCTGCACCTAAAAGCGCGCCAAGCCTAACTGGCTGCGCAGCACTCCAAAATGAAAGTAAACCCTGTATGTTCACACATCTGCCTGAGC
The DNA here is from genome assembly GCF_027579735.1 of Bombina bombina. NCBI lineage: Eukaryota > Metazoa > Chordata > Amphibia > Anura > Bombinatoridae > Bombina > Bombina bombina. The sequence goes on from NC_069502.1 coordinate 731,123,940, forward strand.
CACATCTCACACATGTCACAGCATAAACACAATATTAAAATATGTGATTAAATCCCTCCTGTTCAATAATCCCCTAAGAAGAACAAACCTAAGAGACTTAACCCTCGATTCCCTTCAGATAAAAGGAGTCACACTGTGACCCTGTCTTCTTGCGTTATCAAATCTAAATAAAAATTGAAACAATCTTACCGGAATCTATGCCGTGGAACAGAAACACAGCCTATCAAGTTTGACAGTCTTGTAGCATCGCTCCTGACATGGACTTGAGTGATAGAAGCAGGCAGTGAAACTTGCTTAGGAGATGTAAATACGAGTCTGGATGGGTACGCAGAAAGATTCTCCTTGCATCTCCAGACTCTAACATTCTCTAATGATCTCACAGAGGCTGACAAGACTACTTAAAACTCTAGTTCCATTCCAAAGAGTACTACCCTCCATAAGGAACTACTCCGTATCTTCTGACACTTCTCTGCCAAACTCCTGTGATGAAAGGCAAAGAATGACTGGGGGATGAGGGGAGTAGGGGAGGTATTTGAGCCTTTGGCTGGGGTGTCTTTGCCTCCTCCTGGTGGCCAGGTTCATTATTTCTCACAAGTAAGGAATGAAGCCGTGGACTCTCCTCATGTTAGGATGGAAAGGGAGAATAATAATACACTACAATTTTCTCAGGATTTTTTCTCCCCAAGTATCATGGATATCTTGGCTGCTGTGCAGGAACAGGAAAATGTTATTGTGAGTCTTCCTCGCTACCCAAGAAGACAATGATAGCCACTGCTCATACTGTTCCTCTCTGTGAGAGGACCGTGCTGGGGTGGTAACTAGTCATAGAACAGGATATTATGCTATTCGTTATCTGGTATGAGTGTTCTCACTTATTGTATAGGCAAATTAAATCCACAGTACACACACTCATATATCCTAGATAAAACTCACTAGGATCCCTTCCTAACTATATATCTAGTAATGGACATTTACCATCAAGGAAAGGATCAGTAAGGGAAGCCTGCTTTAAGGTAGTAAAATGATGAGTGGTCCATTCTATTTATTCCCCCTAGAGGACATTGGATTTTAACTTGTATTTTCCATGGTATGACCCAATAAATACGTATCCATATTTTGGATTTTATTTTTATTTTAAATATATATATATAAACATATCAAATGTTATTAAAAGAAGAAGTAAAAAAAAAAAATAGCAATGTCAAAATTGAAGTATGGAAAGTCCAGGAACAAAACAGTACTAACTTTTTGTTCCATTATATATATATTTATGTATTATTATTTTTTTATTATTCTTATCTTTTATTTATTATTATTATTATTATGATTATTATTATTATTATTATTATTATTTTAAATGATCATGTGCTGAATATGTATTTTAACCTTGCATGCAATGTGAAACAAAGGTGCTCTGGGAATTGTCCATAGGTGAGATGATGAGCCTGTCGATGTAGGTAAGTTATACAGAAGCATCCACTTCCTGTTTAGTTATAATAACTAACTGTTTTTATACAGATTTGTTTTATTGGTTTAAAATTGCTTTTATTTTCATATACATCATTAAAATGTCTTGGGTTTTTAAGAAACAGATTAGCTTATTTTTCACTTGAAATATTTTCCAAATGATTTCCTAGAAAAAACATTTAGGGAAGAAACCGCAACAATTGACAAACAAGTTTGAAAGACAGCAGTTTGGGTGATAAGACTTGCAAAGTATGTTGACTGTGCCAGTACAATAGCTGATGTATTTACAGGAATAAAATGACTGAGGTTCTGGAAAACCAAAATAACAAATAATTTAGCCTGTCTGTTACAAATTAATTGTGTGTGCAAACTGTCAAACATACATTAAGGTGCTATTAAATACATTTTTTTAGCTCTCTCTTGTATTTGGTATATATTATTATATTTGGTATATTTTATTAGATTTGGTATATTTTTCAATACATATGCAAAGTATATTTGCCTTTTGGTTACTAAGATAACCTTAAGCCATTTTAAAATCTATTGAGAAAAGGGACATTAAAATAAAAAATAAACAAAAATTTCAACAAATTAATGTTTCTGTATAATGGATATTTCAGTTTCCACAGCTGTATTGGTGGATAAGTTACCCCACAAGCTTCACAAGAAAATCTAAGTTTATTCGGCAAAGGAATGTCTACATTTTTAACCACAGTTTGACCAACAATTTGAACAGCATCAGAAGCCTAGCCCTGTTACATTATACAAAGTGATTGCTTGATCAGTGGAGCAGCTCGTTTATATCTGTCCTTAAAAGACACAGCAGATAGGATAAATATGTACAACAGAACTTTCAAAGGGTGTGTCCTAGGAATATAACACAATGCGCATTTTGCTAACAAACTGTCAGTTTTAAATGATTTTCAAACATTTTTTATGCAGATCTTTTGCGAAATAACTCTTAATTGCTGACATATACTATGCATAAATATATGTTAGTTTGTGTGTGATGAACACAATTATCAGCTTCATAACATTTTCTAGAATAGAATGATCCTTTTAAAGATCAATCTAATGTGTCCTTGAATGGAATGCACATGTAAGTTTGTGCTTCTTATAGAAGCATAAGCAATACAGGTACAAAGCCCTTTATCCAAGCTGCTTGGGGCCAGGAAAGGTTTAGATTCCCCTCAGCTTGGAGAGGGGATGGGACCAAATGCAAACAAGATCTCATTTATACAATATTAACAGATCATAATACAGCTTATTTTTAATATGTTTCTATACATCAAAACGATAGTACAGCACTTTAATCAAAAAGGTAATAATTGGTGTTTTAAATAAATATAGACTAGCATGTGCATTTTAGATAACAAAAACCAAAACAGAGATGCAGGAAGATAATATTGTGACTTACTCACAGGGGATATGGTCATTTTTAACCATTATTTTCTTTTTTAATATAATAATAAAGTCTGGATTTCTGGAATAATTCTGGATGTTGGAAATCCAGAGTTGGGTATTTGTACCTGTACCATATATCCTGCAAAATCTTAGATCATTTAAAGTTTGTTTATATAGAAATATAAACAATTTCTAAAATGTGGGAAAAAAATGTGTCAATGATTATTGCACAGGTTATCATTAAATACATTTATGATAAATTATGCAATTAATCTGTGCCTTGGATGGCAAGAAATGTTATCATTTTATAAAATACTACACTACCCCCACACAGCTACCTAATAACGCCAGCCAGATGGCAAAATATTATGTGGAGAACACTGAATGTGTTTTTAAAAATGCAGCATAATTGCTTAAAGTGATGGTAAACTTACCTTCTATTCGATCGAGTATTTTGTTTTTTGGCCACAATCAATAGGAGTTTAATTCATCAATTGCTTTCAATTTTATTTTAAGCAAAGTTATTGACTTTATAAATAGTTATCAGCGCTTTTTAAATTCGACCCTTTTTTTGTATTTTTTTATTCTTGATCATGTTTTTAATTTCTCCAATTGAAAATCTGGCCGTTAGGCGGCCGTCACCCGACGTCATCCGCCTCCTTGGACGGCCCGATTTTCAATTGGACAAGCTAAAAACGTCATCGAGAAAAAAAAAAAAAAAAAAAAAAAAAAAAGCCGGTCGAATTTGTAAAGGGACGATATCTTGGTTTACAGTAAGACTGGAAAAAAAATGATAAATTAAACTCCTATTGATTGGGGCAAAAAACATAATTTATGCTTACCTGATAAATTTATTTCTCTTGTAGTGTGTTCAGTCCACGGGTCATCCATTACTTATGGGATATATTCTCCTTCCCAACAGGAAGTTGCAAGAGGATCACCCAAGCAGAGCTGCTATATAGCTCCTCCCCTCACATGTCATATCCAGTCATTCGACCGAAACAAGACAAGAAAGGAGAAACCATAGGGTGCAGTGGTGACTGGAGTTATAATTTAAAATTTAGAACCTGCCTCAAATAGACAGGGCGGGCCGTGGACTGAACACACTACAAGAGAAATACATTTATCAGGTAAGCATAAATTATGTTTTCTCTTGTTAAGTGTAGTCAGTCCACGGGTCATCCATTACTTGTGGGATACCAATACCAAAGCTAAAGTACACGGATGATGGGAGGGACAAGGCAGGAACATTAAACAGAAGGAACCACTGCCTGTAGAACCTTTCTCCCAAAAACAGCCTCCGAAGAAGCAAAAGTGTCAAATTTGTAAAATTTGGAAAAAGTATGAAGTGAAGACCAAGTTGCAGCCTTGCAAATCTGTTCAACAGAGGCCTCATTCTTAAAGGCCCAGGTGGAAGCCACAGCTCTAGTGGAATGAGCTGTAATTCTTTCAGGAGGCTGCTGTCCAGCAGTCTCATAGGCTAAGCGTATTATGCTACGAAGCCAAACAGAGAGAGAGGTAGCCGAAGCCTTTTGACCTCTCCTCTGTCCAGAGTAAACGACAAACAGAGAAGTTTGTCGAAAATCTTTAGTTGCCTGTAAGTAGAACTTCAGGGCACGGACCACGTCTAGATTATGCAAAAGACGTTCCTTCTTTGAAGAAGGATTAGGACATAAGGATGGAACAACAATCTCTTGATTGATATTCTTGTTAGAAACAACCTTAGGTAAAAACCCAGGTTTAGTACGCAGGACTACCTTGTCTGAATAAAAGATCAGATAAGGAGAATAACAATGTAAGGCAGATAACTCAGAGACTCTTCGAGCCGAGGAAATAGCCATCAAAAACAGAACTTTCCAAGATAAAAGCTTAATATCAATGGAATGAAGGGGTTCAAACGGAACACCCTGAAGAACTTTAAGAACCAAGTTTAAGCTCCACGGAGGAGCAACAACTTTAAACACAGGCTTAATCCTAGCCAAAGCCTGACAAAAAGCCTGGACGTCTGGATTCTCTGCCAGACGCTTGTGTAAAAGAATAGACAGAGCAGAAATCTGTCCCTTTTGAGAACTAGCGGATAAGCCCTTTTCTAAACCCTCTTGTAGAAAAGACAATATCCTAGGAATCCTAACCTAACCTTACTCCATGAGTAACTCTTGGATTCACACCAATATAAATATTTACGCCATATCTTGTGGTAAATTTTTCTGGTAACAGGTTTCCGAGCCTGTATTAATGTATCAATAACCGAATCCGAAAACCCACGCTTTGATAGAATCAAGCGTTCAATTTCCAAGCAGTCAGCCTCAGAGAAATTAGGTTTGGATGGTTGAAAGGACCCTGAATTAGAAGGTCCTGCCTCAGGGGTAGAGACCATGGTGGACAGGACGACATGTCCACTAGGTCTGCATACCAGGTCCTGCGTGGCCACGCAGGCGCTATCAGAATCACCGATGCTCTCTCCTGTTTGATCCTGGTAATCAGTCGAGGTAGCAACGGAAAAGGTGGAAACACATAAGCTATGTTGAAAACCCAAGGGGCTGCTAGTGCATCTACCAGCACCGCTCCCGGGTCCCTGGACCTGGATCCGTAACAAGGAAGCTTGGCGTTCTGGCGAGATGCCATGAGATCCAGATCCGGTTTGCCCCAACGATGAATCAGTTGGGCAAATACCTCCGGGTGAAGTTCCCACTCCCCTGAATGAAAAGTCTGGCGACTTAAAAAATCCGCCTCCCAGTTCTCCACGCCTGGGATGTAGATCGCTGACAGGTGGCAAGAGTGAGACTCTGCCCAGCGAATTATCTTCGAGACTTCCAACATCGCTAGGGAACTCCTGGTTCCCCCTTGATGATTGATGTAAGCCACAGTCGTGATGTTGTCCGACTGAAATCTGATGAACCGCAGTGTTGCCAACTGAGGCCAAGCTAGAAGAGCATTGAATATTGCTCTTAATTCTAGAATGTTTATTGGGAGGAGTTTCTCCTCCTGAGTCAACGATCCCTGAGCCTTCAGGGAGTTCCAGACTGCTCCCCAGCCTAGTAGGCTGGCATCTGTTGTTACAATCGTCCAATCTGGTCTGCGAAAAGTCATTCCTTTGGACAGATGAACCCGTGACAACCACCAGAGAAGAGAATCCTGGTCCAGATTTAGCAAAGGGGACAGATCTGAGTAATCCCCGTGCCATTGACTTAGCATGCATAGTTGCAGCGGTCTGAAATGTAGGCGCGCAAATGGCACTATGTCCATTGCCGCGACCATTAAGCAGATTACTTCCATGCACCGAGCTACTGATGGGCTTGGAATGGAATGAAGGACACGGCAAGCATTGAGAAGCTTTGATAACCTGGACTCCGTCAGGTAAATCTTCATCTCTACAGAATCTATAAGAGTCCCTAGAAAAGGAACCCTTGTGAGTGGTAACAGAGAACTCTTTTCCACGTTCACTTTCCACCCATGCGATCTCAGAAATGCTAGAACTATCTCTGTATGAGACTTTGCATTTTGAAAACTTGACGCTTGTATCAGAATGTCGTCTAGGTACGGAGCCACCGCTATGCCTCGTGGTCTTAGTACCGCCAGAAGAGAGCCCAGAACCTTTGTAAAAATTCTCGGGGCCGTAGCCAACCCGAAGGGAAGCGCTACAAACTGGTAATGCCTGTCTAGAAAGGCAAACCTTAGGTACCGATAATGATCTTTGTGAATCGGTATGTGAAGGTAGGCATCATTTAAATCCACTGTGGTCATGTATTGACCCTCTTGGATCATGGATAGGATGGTCCGAATGGTTTCCATCTTGAACGATGGAACCCTTAGGAATTTGTTTAATATTTTTAAATCTAGGATTGGTCTGAAGGTTCCCTCTTTCTTGGGAACCACAAACAGATTTGAATAAAACCCTTGCCCCTGTTCCGTCCGCGGAACTGGGTGGATCACTCCCATCACTAAGAGGTCTTGTACACATTGTAGAAATGCCTCTTTCTTTACTAGGTTTGTTGATAACCTTGACAGATGAAACCTCCCTTGTGGAGGAGAAGTTTTGAAATCCAGAAGGTATCCCTGAGATATAATCTCCAACGTCCAGGGATCCTGTACATCTCTTGCCCAAGCCTGGGCGAAGAGAGAGAGTCTGCCCCCAACTAGATCCGTCTCCGGAAAGGGGGCCCTGACTTCATGCTGTCTTAGGGGCGGAAGGTAAGCTTTCTGGCCTGCTTGCCCTTGTTTCATGACTGGTTGCCTTTCCAACCCTGTCTGTAACGAGCAGTAGTTCCTTCCTGTTTTGGAGCGGAGGAAGTTGATGCTGCTCCTGCCTTGAAATTACGAAAGGCACAAAAATTAGACTGTTTGGCCTTCGATTTGGCCCTGTCCTGAGGAAGGGTGTGGCCCTTACCTCCAGTAATGTCAGCAATAATTTCCTTCAAGACGGGACCGAATAAGGTCTGCCCTTTGAAAGGAATGTTTAGTAATTTAGACTTAGAAGTTACATCTGCTGACCAGGATTTAAGCCAAAGCGCTCTGCGCGCCTGTATGGCGAATCCGGAATTTTTAGCCGTAAGTTTGGTTAAATGCACTACGGCATCCGAAACAAACGCATTAGCCAGCTTAAGGGTTCTAATCTTGCTCAGAGATTCATCCAATGGTGCTGTGCGAATCGCCTCTTCCAGAGACTCAAACCAGAATGCCGCTGCAGCAGTGACAGGCGCAATGCATGCAAGAGGCTGTAATATAAAACCTTGTTGAATAAACATTTTCTTAAGATAACCCTCTAATTTTTTATCTATTGGATCTGAGAAAGCACAGCTATCCTCCACCGGGGTAGTGGTACGCTTGGCTAAAGTAGAAACTGCTCCCTCCACCTTAGGGACCGTCTGCCATAAGTCTCGTGTGGTGGCGTCTATAGGAAACATTTTTCTAAATATCGGAGGAGGGGAAAAAGGCACACCGGGTCTATCCCACTCCTTACTAATAATCTCTGTAAGCCTCTTTGGTATAGGAAAAACGTCAGTACACACCGGCACCGCGTAGTATTTATCCAGCTTACATAATTTCTCTGGGATTGCCACCGTGTCACAATCATTCAGAGCCGCTAACACCTCCCCTAGCAACACGCGGAGGTTCTCAAGCTTAAATTTAAAATTTGAAATTTCTGAATCCGGTCTCCCCGAATCAGAACCGTCACCCACAGAATGAAGTTCTCCGTCCTCATGTTCTGCAAATTGTGACGCAGTATCAGACATGGCTCTCGTGTCATCTGCGCGCTCTGTCCTTAACCCAGAACTGTCGCGCTTGCCCCTTAACTCGGGCATATTGTATAATACTTCTTTCATAACATTAGCCATATCATGTAAAGTGATTTGTAAGGGCCTTGATGTACTTGGCGCCTCAATCTCACGCACCTCCCGAGCGGGAGACGAAGGTACTGACACGTGAGGGGAGTTAGACGGCATAACTGCCCCCTCGTTGTCTGGTGATAATTTTTTAATCGGTACAGATTGATTTTTCAAAGTAACATCAATACAATTGGTACACATATTTCTATTGGGCTCCACAACGGCTTTTAAACATAATGAACAAGCAGATTCCTCTGTATCAGACATGTTTAAACAGACTAGCAATGAAGCTAGCAAGCTTGGAAAATACTTTCAATAAGTTTGCAAGCAATATAAAAAACGCTGCAGCGCTTTTAAAAAACACAGTTGAGTAAAAAAGAACTAATTCAGTTATAGTCAACAATTCTTTAAATGTATTAATTAGCAGAGGATTGCACCCATTAGCAATAGGATGATTAACCCCTCAGTACCCAAAAAAAACGGATATCAAATTAATATTAAACGTTTTTATCACAGTCTAACACACTGTCACAGGTCTGCTGTGACTGATTACCTCCCTCAAAAACGAATTTTGAAGACCCCTGAGCTCTCTAGAGACGTCCTGGATCAAGGAGGAAGAAGCAGGAAGACTGTGCTAGAATTTTAACTGCGCAAAAGAGGCCCCTCCCGCTCATTTACAACAGCGGGAGACCTGATATAACGGTTTCTATGCAGAAAAATACGTTAGCCATGTGGAAAAAAATTCATGCCCAAAGGATTTATCACCAAAGTACCTCACAAAACGAATAACATGCCAGTAAACGTTTTGAAAATAAACTTTTTTAAATGTCATGCAAAGTTATCACTAAGCCTGCAACCAGTCGCTACCACTGCAGATAAGGCTTAAGTATTATTTCAGTATTAACAGTATTTTCTCAGTCAAATTCTAGTCCCTAGAAAATAACTCTACTGTGCATACATTTATCAGCCTGATACCAGTCACTACTACTGCATTTAAGGCTGTACTTACATCATACGGGTAACAGCAGTATTTTCTTAGTCAATTCCATTCCCAGAAAATATTGTACTGCACATACCTCATTTGCGGGGGACCCCGCATGCTATTCCCATGTTCTGAAGTTACCCCACTCCTCAGAATGTCGAGAACAGCCAGTGGATCTTAGTTACGCCTGCTAAGATCATAGAAAATGCATGCAGTTTCTTCTTCCAAATACTGCCTGAGATAGAAAAACAGCACACTCCGGTGCCATTTAAAATAACAAACTTTTGATTGAAGAATAATTAAGTAAAAACTCCAACTCCTCCCGCGACCTCCTTCTTTGTTGAGGGTTGCAAGAGAATGACTGGATATGACATGTGAGGGGAGGAGCTATATAGCAGCTCTGCTTGGGTGATCCTCTTGCAACTTCCTGTTGGGAAGGAGAATATATCCCATAAGTAATGGATGACCCGTGGACTGAACACACTTAACAAGAGAAAAATCTAATACTCGATCGAATAGAAGGTAAGTTTACCTTCACTTTAATGTAACAACTTAAAGTGAAGGTAAAGTTAACTTCACTAGTTCACGCCATATTATAGATTTGATAAAAATAGGGCTAGTTTAATTCATTAGTTTTTTTATATTGTTTTATATAAAGCTGTTTCTTACCTTTTAAACAGCCGACAATAATATTCTTTTCTCCGCCCAACATTTTATTAAATTGATCGACAGGCTAGTGATATTCTATCCGCCAATGCACTTTTCCCCCCCGGGGGGTCTAGCCCATTACTCACAACGTCACGCGAGTGTTAAGCGCATGTGTCCAACCCGTATTAGCCTACTGTCTTCTCAGTGCACGTTCATGAGATGCGCATGCTCTGTCGGCATCACCATTAAACCATTGGATACAAAATACATTCCCGGATTGATTGCGTTCATACTAAGTACTAAAGCTTGTTACGTTGTGTACTTAGGCAATCCAACTTTTAATATCTAGTACATTTCGTTTAAAAAAAAATGTAACAACGATTGCGATTGGCGCATGCGCATTGTAAATCTGGATCTGGAATGCACTTTTGGAGGGACGTAGAGAGTAGGGGTTAGGAGGAGTCGGCATCGATATGGTACCGATTTAAAAGTATATATATTTAAAAAACTTAAATTATGCTTACCTGATCATTTTCTTTTCTTCTGACGGTAAGAGTCCACAGTTGCATTTATTACTTTTGGGAATTCAGAACCTGGCCACCAGGAGGAGGCAAAGACACCCCAGCCAAAGGCTTAAATACCTCCCTCACTCCCCTCATCCCCCAGTCATTCTGCCATGGGAACAAGGAACAGTAGAAGAAATATCAGGGTTAAAAAAGGTGCCAGAACAAACAAACAATACAGCCGTCCCTTATGAACAACGCGAGCGGGGAGCTGTGGACTCTTCCCTTCAGAAGAAAAGAAAATTATCAGGTAAGCATAATTTAAGTTTTTCTTCTTAAACAGGAAGAGTCCATAGCTGCATTCATTACTTTTGGGGAAACAAAACCCAAGCTATAGAGGACACTGAATGCAAAACGTGCGGGTACAAAATGCGGCCCCTTCTGAAGGCACCACAGCCTAAAACCCAAAACTCCCATAGAAAACTGCCGCCTCACTAGAAAGCAAAGGACTCAGCTAAATGAGTCCAAAAGGGCCCTCAGAACCCAAAGGGACTAGGACCAAGAAAAGTAACTCCAAAAGAGTGAACCAGGACAAACAGGGCACCTATGAAAAGACCCTGCCGACCCAGAAAAGCAAAGTGAGGACTTGTAAAGCCCCCGCTACCTAAAATAAAGGACCAAGAAATGTCCTGAGAGATGAAAAGGAGGAAAGAAAAATCCCTCCCCCACACAGAGCGCTCATTCGCACCCAGAAAAGAGAAACCGAAAGACAAACCGTCCCCAGGAGCCACCGAAAAAACAGCATCAGATATATGAATATGCTCCTCCAAGCCATAGGCGTCCTGCTACAAATAAGGACATAACGACCACAGGTCGCCACCCTTCTTCAGAAGAAGAACTCTGAAACAGTGCAGGACAGGAGCTTCCCAAAAAGGGACAGGAAAGGAAGAACCCAAACCCAGAACCCAGTAGAGAAAACTACCTGCCAAGGATGGATCCACCACGAAGCCCCTCATTTAAAGAAGGTGCACAATAACTATGATACGTGGCTAAGATCAACAGATCAGACAGATCCCTGACTCTCGCTTCGGTAACGGACCCAGCACCAAAGTGACTGATAATGGTATTAAAAATACCCCGAATCATCAAGATCTGCAGGAAGGAAAAAAGGCAGGGATCCAGCCCCCCAAAGAGCTCGGGTTCCATAACCCAGACACAGCCCCCTTCCTGAAGACGCAAGGCACTCCCAAAAGGAGACTCTCTACTGGAACTACCAGAAAGGCATGGCACAAGAAATCCATCCCTTCACACTGACATCCCACACGCAAGGCAGGGGGAACAAACCCACTAAACAAAGGAATAAAAAGTACCTCCAAGCACCAGGCGGATACTAAGGAATGTCAAATCCCCCCCCCCCCAAGGGAGGGAAAGCAAAGCCAGAACTTAACAGCTTGCTAGCACAAAATCAAGGTGCAAATGACTGCAGTTGGTTTGTTGGTTCCCCTAGATAGACAGTTAAGCTAACCATCAGGCTACTACAGCCCATGTTTTAGCCCTGCATGGGCAAAGCCTCAAAAAATGCATGGAAGGTTCACTTCACGAAAACTCTTAGCAAAAGCAAAGCATTATTTGATCTGAAGAGAGACCAAGAGAAATAAACTCCTCATCCGAGAGAGCAACTTACCACCCAGTAAGGTCAGCCGGTTACACCGACACCACGTGGATGATATATACCGTAAGGAATAGAGATAGGGCCCTATCAGGACCAGCCTGCTACGTAGGGCACTCAAAACTGACCTAGGCCACAGAAAATTTGAAACCCCGAGAGGAATCGATAAAGGATCAAGAAACATAACAATGTACTAACACCTTAACATGTGACTTCCGCGGAAGTGCCCAAGCGACCACAAAATCGCTAGTATCCAATTCCAGAGAAGAAATATTTCCCAACGGAAAAATAATAACAGACATGAGCTTCATAGAAAATAAATAAAATACATCCTAACCGGATCAAATAAAAAGAAGGCAGCATCCGCAGGTGAACGCCCAAGAAGAGTGGGTACACCAACAGGACCAGCCAATCAGAAACCCCATTCTTACAAACTCAGAACTGGAATAAGATAATCAATATTAAAGAAAATTGAAGACGACCAGGAGATTAACTTCATTCCCACACGTCTAACCCAGCTTGCCGTCTGGAACAGAAGACCGAGGATCCCTCAACCTATTAGTACTGGGATCCTCCAGCACAGCCAAAACATGCCGTAGCAGGACACGAAGGTGCGCCAGTCTATAACGAAAAGCAAGACTTACCTTTGTGAGGGCAACTTATGACCCCGACCCGAGGGTTGGGCCCCTGAAGCTTCAGAGGCAACCGCTTCCCCAGATGGCTGATCTGACCCAGATGATCCCACGCCTGACAAGCCCTGGTTAGCATAACACGGACAGTATCTCAGCAACACCTCCTCTGAAAGAGGTAAATGCGCCAGGGCCATAGATATGGCCATGCGGAAGCGTGCCGTAACCTCTGGAGGAAACAAGCCACCTTCCGGAGAAGGGGTAACGGCATTAGGGACACCTGCTTGCGTAGCCAAAGAAGGTTCTAGGGGACGTGCCGCACGGGATATAGGATCCCCAGGGGCGGATGGCTCAACGGACTCTATGTTCCCTGTATCGGGAGAAGAGAGCACTCTAAAGCGGCATTCAGAACATAACTGATGGGCATGGATTACCTGGGCCATTTCATACTCTTCACAAGAAGTAGAATCTGAATCAGAGACATCCGTCTCCAAAAAATCTGAATCCTCCATAACTTGTTATATATAAATAGAAAATAAAAACTGGCACCTGACACCCCCAATGGCTGGGGCACTCACCACCTCCTGAGACCCAGACAGCTAGCGAAACAGACTTGAGAGAAGAAAGCAGGGAGCGAAACTCGTCAACACTGATTGCTAAGGAGCTGTTAACAGGAGTCGGGATGGTTTTGCAGAAAGACTCTCCCTGCATATCCGGACTCTAACATTCATCCATGCTCTCACTGAGAGGCTGACAGGATTACTTAAAACTCCAGTCCCATTTCGAATAAAATGCACAAAAATATGCTAAAAACCTAATACAGACAAATAAAAATACACACAAATATGCTAAAAACCTAATGCAGACAAATAAAAATGCACACAAATATGCTAAAAACCTAATGCAGACAAATAAAAATGCACACAAATATGCTAAAAAACTAATGCAGACAAATAAAAATGCACAAAAATATGCTAAAAACCTAATGCAGACAAATAAAAATGCACAAAAATATGCTAAAAACCTAATGCAGACGGGGGGGGCGGAGCTTGGCCGCGCTGGGAGATGGCTGACTGATCCAAGAGCTCCTAGGCCCCACTACCCAAACCATATAAAAATAGCCTAATATATTACACATATATATCGAGAGACTCAGCCTTACAGTAGGGAACAAGTATAGAAGCAGCCCGTCCACCCAAAAAAGAAAACAGGAATATCCTCGCACTCGATATCCCCAGAAATACCAGGGACCGCAGCTGAAACTACGCCACGGGCGCTCTGGCGCCGGGTCCGCATAGACCGCTCAGCAGCTACGTGAGCAGTTAAATAGCAGAGGCCCGTCCGCCACAGGATACAAAAGACAGTACCCAGAATCAGAACCGGAGGTTTACCGAATGCAGGCTCCCGTAAGTTGTGACGTCATCGGTTGCGACGAGCGGGGTCTGCACAACCGATCAACAGGCCAAAAATTGTCAAGCTGCTAAAGAAGGCACAGGTATTTAAGAATCTCCTGCAGGGGGTCACGAGCCTCAATACCTCACCCACATAAAAATAACAATCCAGGGGGCACAAACCAAACGGCTAATAAAAAGGAAGCTTACAAAAGGGGGCCACATAAGATTTAGGCAGCTATAAGCCTAACATTCAAACTCCGCCACGCAGCAGATATTACCCCAGCAGTGAACCTCAGGCCCACATATAAAGACTACAAGTAAAGGGTATACACCGAACTGCCACACCAATTAGAGCACACTAACAGGAGATTGACATCAAAAGCTGTCAGCAGCAGTCAGACAGGGGAAGAACAAAGATCAAAAGATAGAATAAAAGGGAAAACAGAAAAAAAAACACTCTCAACCCCTGCAACTGGCCATGCCAGGCCGCAGATCAGCTAAGCCAGATATCCCAAATAAAGTAAAGCCAATACAGCAATATCTTAAACTACAAGAACCTATAGTCCCAACACAAAAGATGGAACAAGTTAAAACCACAGATCAGCCAGACCAACATACACCTCCTGCCTCCACGTGTACAGCACAAATTTTAACTAAAGATGACATCAACTCATTGTGTACTAAAGAGGACATTAAAGAAATAATAGGGGAAGTGAAAAACTGGTATGGGGAGCTTAAAAAAGACATATCAAAAGTCTCCAGCAGAGTAACAGCACTGGAGGAGCACTACAACACAACAGATAATGATGTCCAACACATCTCAAAAATGGTCTACGACCAGCAGGAAACAATACATCATTTATTAGACAGGGTGGAAGATCTGGACAACAGGGGTAGGCGCAATAACTTACGTATACGTGGCATACCAGAATCAATTCAACCTTCTGCAATAGAGGGATGCTTACAGGACTTATTTAGAACAATTAAAGGCAATAACAGCGCCCCAGACATAAATATTGAAAGAGCCCACAGAGCCCTGAGAGCTAAACCCCCACCAAAAGCACCCCCACGAGACATCATACTGAAGCTCCTCAACTTCAAGGATAAAGAAGAAATCCTCAGACATGAGAGGCAAAAACAGAAGATTATGCATGCAGGTATCCACATCCAGGTTTTTGCCGACTTGAGCCCCACAACCCTGCAGAAAAGGAGAGACCTGCACTTCATCACATCAGTCCTTAGGGACAAGAATATACCATACAGATGGGGCTTCCCCGTAAGTGTCATCGCAACTAGAGGAGGTACCACGGCAGTTTTCAGAAACCTTGATGATCTTTCCAACTTCAACAGCGCCCTGCAACTCAACATAACAGAGCCCGAAGAGGAACAGCTTGGTCTGAGAGATAATCAACGTGCACATGGTAAAGAAAAGGGCTCGCAAATAAGAAACCTACAACCTCCTGACCTCTCAAGACCACAAGAAATGAACTGCACAGGCAATTGACTTGCCTTTCTCAATAGGCTGGACAGTTCTCTCAGATGCTCCAACAAGGCTAAAGGTCGTATTATCTGTTATTTTTAGAGGGTTAACTTTGTTTATCACTCTCACCCTTTATTAAAATGGTTTGGGGGTGGGGATACTACTCCTTGTATAGTTAATTCTGATACTAACCAATTTTGTCAAAACTCTATTGCTTTGTAGTTAAGGTTACAGCTATTCTATACCAATACTGTGCTACACTGTTTATAGTAAGTCACTGGTGATTGTACTGTTTTAATATTTATTGACACCTGTTTTCAAAAGCACTCCTTGCCGCATTTGTACACCCAAACTTAACAACAAATAATGACTTCACGCACCCACACGCTCTCACTAACGACAGTAAACGTAAAGGGATTGAATAGCCCCGAAAAGAGATCTATAGTCTTTAGGGACTTATACAAAAACACAGGGGACATCCTTTTAATCCAAGAAACGCACTTCGAAAGGGGGAGAGAACCAAAGACATTAAGCCACAAATACAAGACGACATTCCTGGCTTCAGGTTCATCTAAAAAAGGGGGAGTGGGAATACTTTTCAAAAACTCTGTAAACATTCAGGCCACCTATGTAGAGAAGGACAAGGACGGCAGATACCTAATCTTAGTAGGCCTCTTATTTAATAAACCGGTCACATTCGCAAATATCTACTTACCCAATAAAGAGCAACAACATACATTCAGGACTATTTTCCAGTCACTCTTAGTACATGCTAAAGGAACCCTATTTATCGGAGGAGATTTTAACCTACCTCTAGATCCCTCCATAGATACATCCACTGGCAGTACCAGCACTCCCCAGAAAGTAATTAAGTCAGTTAAAAACCACCTTCAACAACTAAGATTACAAGACATATGGAGGGCACTTAACCCTAAAACCAAGGACTACACCTTCTACTCCCACCCTCACGCCTCATACACGAGAATTGATTACATATTTACTGACCAAACAGGGTTAGCCTTGATAGCAGACTCTAAAATCCTACAGATCACATGGTCGGACCATGCGCCTGTTCAGTGTGTTGTAGAGTGGCCAGATCTGCCGCAAAAACCATATATTTGGAGGCTTGATGATTACTTGCTAGAACACGTGCTGGCTAGCATAGAGATAGAGAAAATACTAACCGACTACTTTAGAGAGAACACTACAGAAGAAATAACACCAGCCACACTATGGGAAGCCCATAAAAGTGTATTGAGGGGGGAATTCATCGCCTTAAAAGCTAGGGAGAAAAAGGGAAAAAAGGCAATTTATAAATTCTACACTTTCACAAATTGGCTACTGGGAAAAACAACATAAACAAGACCCGCAGTCCAAGACATTACTAAAATCCCTGACTAAGGCCAGACAGTCCCTTAGAGACCACCTTAATAAAGAACATCAATTGAAATCCGCTATACTCAAGCAGAAATATTTTGACGTACAGGACAAAGCAGGCACTTCCTTAGCTAGAGCTCTCAGGAGAAGACAGTTAAACACATACGTTCAAGACATACAAGACAAACAAGGTAGAGCACAAAAAGACAGTAAAAGTATCGCGGAGGTCTTCAGGCAATACTACTCCACACTATATAATATACCAGACCACGCCACACCACAAGATATAGAAAAATACCTGACAGATCTGGACCTACCCACCCTTGAGAAAGAAGACACTGACAAGCTAGACTCCCCCATCACAATAGACGAAATTAAAAAGGCAGTTCAGGACATGCCAAGTGGGAAAAGCCCAGGCCCTGATGGCTTCGGCATGAAGTATTATAAAAAATACATAGACCACTTGGCAATACACTTGGCAAATCTATTCAACTCTTTTACACCCACCACAGGTTTTACTGAAAATATGCTAGAAGCGCACATAACCGTACTACAAAAACCGGGAAAACAACCAGACAGACCAGAACATTTTCGCCCAATCTCATTGCTGAATTCGGACATAAAATATTTGCAAAAATACTTGCAAACAGAATAAACCATTATCTACCCAAACTGATTAACTCTGATCAGGTGGGGTTCGTGACGGGGAGAGAAGCAAGGGACAACACGATAAAGGCCCTTCAAATTATATCCTATGCCAAAGTTAACAAAAACAGAATTTATGTTTACCTGATAAATTACTTTCTCCAACGGTGTGTCCGGTCCACGGCGTCATCCTTACTTGTGGGATATTCTCTTCCCCAACAGGAAATGGCAAAGAGCCCAGCAAAGCTGGTCACATGATCCCTCCTAGGCTCCGCCTACCCCAGTCATTCGACCGACGTTAAGGAGGAATATTTGCATAGGAGAAACCATATGATACCGTGGTGACTGTAGTTAAAGAAAATAAATTATCAGACCTGATTAAAAAACCAGGGCGGGCCGTGGACCGGACACACCGTTGGAGAAAGTAATTTATCAGGTAAACATAATTTCTGTTTTCTCCAACATAGGTGTGTCCGGTCCACGGCGTCATCCTTACTTGTGGGAACCAATACCAAAGCTTTAGGACACGGATGAAGGGAGGGAGCAAATCAGGTCACCGAAATGGAAGGCACCACGGCTTGCAAAACCTTTCTCCCAAAAATAGCCTCAGAAGAAGCAAAAGTTAAACACTAAAAAACTCTAAGCCATCTCCGTGGAGATGTTGCCTGTACAACGGCAAAGAGAATGACTGGGGTAGGCGGAGCCTAGGAGGGATCATGTGACCAGCTTTGCTGGGCTCTTTGCCATTTCCTGTTGGGGAAGAGAATATCCCACAAGTAAGGATGACGCCGTGGACCGGACACACCTATGTTGGAGAAATCCCAGCGGTTTTAGTTTCCACAGACGCGGAAAAAGCCTTTGATAGGGTCAATTGGCTATTTTTAAAAGCAACCATGCAAAAAATGAAATTCGGCAACAAATTTTTAGCTCAGGTCTTCTCTCTATACGCGCACCCCACTGCCAAAGTAAAGGTAAACGGCCTACTTTCGGAGAGATTCTATATAAAGAATGGGACGAGACAGGGTTGCCCGCTCTCCCCAGTGCTCTTTGCACTTTCCATAGAGCCACTAGCTCAGAAAATAAGAAACAACACACAGGTTACAGGCGTCACTATAGGACACAGCGAGCACAAGCTGGCTCTATACGCGGATGACATCCTCCTCACCCTCACGAAGGTAGATCTGGTCATACCAAAAGTTATTCAGATGTTTAGGGAGTTTGGACAGGTTTCTAATTTTTTAGTTAACACTACAAAATCAGAGATGATAAACATATCCTATGAAGATAAGACACTAGATCAATTAATTCCCAACTGTCCCCTAAAAAAACAAAACGCGACATTGAAATACCTGGGCATACATTTAGCACCTGACATAAAGACTATATTCCTGGCCAACTTCAAAAAATTAGAGGAATCTCTGCTAACAGATCTCTCGAGCTGGAGAAATAAATCAATCTCTTGGGTGGGCAGAATAAATGTAATAAAAATGAATGTCCTACTGAGGATCTTGTACTTGCTACAGACTACGCCAATACACCTGCCACTCCAATACCTAACCCGCTTACAATCACTGATTGAACAATTCATATGGAAAGGGATCAAGCCGAGAATTACAAAACAAACAAACACTGTATTTGCCCAGAGAGAAGGGCGGTTTAGGGGTCCCTGATGTCCACTCATACAAAAATGCCATTGCCCTACACAGACTGTTAGACTGGTGCACAAACAGCGAACACAAGCAATGGGTTCAAATTGACAGACACATCATGGGAGTAAGTAACGCAGGGACAACAGCTTGGATTCAAGGCAAGCATCGACCCGATATGACACCAATACCCAATATTGACTGAATTCTTCACAACATGGGACAGACTGATAGCCACCTCCACAGGTATCTCGCACGCATACTCCCCAATGCTTTCACTATGCCACAACCCTACACTCCCATGGACTATTAAAGACAAACATCTAGAGAAAGGCAGACACATCAAAAATAGTACAATAGCAATTTTTTTCCAGGAGGGCAAACTCAGGACGTTAGACGACATTGAGGAATCCCACCCAGACATTGATCTGAACTGGTACTCCTACACACAAATGCGTCATTTCATCGCAACACATCCGCATAAACAGCACTTCTCCAGAAAAATAACATTATTCGAAGGCCTATGTCTACTAGAAAACACACCTAGACATGCCATATCCATCCTATATAAACAATTAACAACTAAGGATGAGTCACAACTGCCATCTTACACCAAAGCCTGGGAGAGGGAGTTGGGGATAAACTTAAACCACAAGAACTGGTATAAAGCTTTCCAGACCACCAAAAAATCCTCCATCTCCACTAGGGTGCTGGAGATGAATTACAAATTTCTAACCAGGTGGTACCTCACCCCAAACAGACTACATAAGATTTATAAAACGGCCTCCAATAAGTGCTGGAGGGGATGTGGGGAGGTGGGAGACCCAACACACATATGGTGGAAATGTGACAGGCTGGACTCATTCTGGGTAAAGGTACTCAAACAAATTTCAGACATCATAGGCCATAGAATTCCTAATGACCCCCAAATCCTACTATTTGTGGGAGTTCCAAAACTGACTAACACCATAGCAAGCACTCTACTTATCCTATTAATTAACAGTGCTAAAATGCTAATTCCAAAACACTGGAAATCCATCGTAGTCCCCACGGCAACAGAATGGAGGGAGCAGGTAGAAAACTTACTTCACTTAGAGAGATACCATCACCTTAGATCAGGTTCCATAGAAACACATGAGCTAATGTTAAGTATGTGGAAGCAATACACTCCTGACACACCCACTGACACATAAGCGGGACCTACTCAATACACCTGAATGACCTGTGACTTCAACTGCTATCACTCTCATAACACTGCTCACTGACAACTTGCCTCCATTGCCTACAATGTTTGCCACAAGCTTGGCCGGGGAGAAGCCCGGTTGAGGTTGCTACTGTACAGACTATAATAACTTGTTAAGTGATGATGCTATGTTTGCTTACCCCGCAATTTGCCTATTCACCCAACAATCGGCAAGTGCTCCAGATAGACACAACACCAAAATAAATCACAGACAACTGAGAGCTTGCCTAGTTACAATGCTGGACTTTACCAGAACTATTATCATGTGAAGAGTGCACTTGCCTACTAGGAGTAAATTGACTTTAATCATATGTCATTAGCACATGTATGGACACTTGCTCCATGTTGAGCGTAACAGAGAATACTATGTTAAAACCTTGCAAATTGCTTTACACTTTTGAGTTTTGTTTCTGTATCTATGAAAGTTTTAAATAAAGCTTTTTTGAAAATTAAAAAAAAAAAAAAAAAAAAAGCTAGAAAATTGTTGAATCTATGAACCAAAATAAATAAAGTAAATTATTGAGGAAAAAAAAAAAAAAAACCTAATGCAGACAAATAAAAATGCACAAAAATATGCTAAAAACCTTATACAAATAAAAATGCACAAAAATATGCTAAAAACCTTATGCAGACAAATAAAAATGCACAAAAATATGCTAAAAACCTTATGCAGACAAATAAAAATGCACACAAATATGCCAAAACCTTTTCACACAAAAATAACTACAAAACTTTCAAAGTAAAAGTTTACACTAGTGCTAAAACTAAAGTAAATATTATTTTTAAATTAAAACTTAAAGGGACACTAAAGTTTCAGTTTTAAGAGACTTTCCAATTTACTCCCATTATCAATTTGTGCAGTCTTTTTATATGCACACTCCTACTGAGTTCACAGTGTATACTACTACAGGTGGCCCTCGTTTTACAACGGTTCAATTTACACCGTTTCAGAATAACAACCTTGTTTCCAGTCATGTGACTGCTATTGAAAAGCATTGAGAAGCAGTGTATTGATTAAAATAGCCAGTAGGTGGAGCTTTCCGCTTGTGTTGCAGAAAAGCCAAGCAAGCTGAAGTTAATCAGTTTAACCAGACATATTTCAAAGGAAATCTTTAAAGGGACATTAAACCCAAATATTTTCTTTCATGATTCAGACAGAGCATACATATGTAAACAACTTTTCAATGTACTTCTATTATCAATTTTGCTTCATTCTCTTAGAATCCCTTCTTGAAGAAGCAGCAATGCATTACTGGGAACTAGCTGAACACATTGGTACGCCAATCACAAGAGGCATATATGTGCAGCCACCAATCAGTAGCTAGCTCCCAGCTTCTGAGCCTATCTAGATATGCTTTTAAACAAAAGTATACAAAGGGAACTAAGCAAATTAGATAAAAGAAGTACATTGGAAAGTTGTTTAAATTTGCATGCTCTTTCTAAATCATGAAAGAAATTTTTTCGGTTTCATGTCCCTTTAACTGAAAGCTCTTGGCCTTACTTGTGTGACCTCCCCTGCACAGAATGCACCATAGAGCATCCAGTATACAAAATGCAGCAGTTATTTAACCTCTTTATTGCCGTGATTGCATGGAGGTATGCTTTAACCCCTTGATAACTGAAGCTTCATCCCAGGATTTTACAGAAAAAATATGGGCAATAAATGGGTAAAACTGTTGCTCTATAAATCATATTTGCATGAGTGAATTTACTTTATTTCTAAAATAAAGTTGCTGTGATATAACCAAATCGATTTCACACTAGTGTTTTAACCATTCATTGCCAATGACACAATGCTATCAAGGGGTTAAATCATTGCTGGGTAACAATCGTGTAGCAGTTATTTAACCTTGTGATTACCCAGAAATCATGCAACATGGTTTAACGTTGATTATTCCTTCACTTTTGTAGTTTCTGATCTGGTCTCTTACATTTAGCACATGACCGCGATTTCTGTGGTGACTTTAAAGGGATAATGTAAAGGTTTTTTCTCTTTATCACTTTTTGGAATATCTTTTTTTAGATTAAAGTGTTTTCGTTTTAAACCAAACTTGCACAGGTTCTTCTCTCTACACCAGACATCCTCAAACTTGGCCCTCCAGAGGTTTTGGAACTACATTTCCCATGATGCTCAGCCAGCATATCAGCTGCCTGAGCATCATGGAAAATGTAGTTCCAAAACCTCTGGAGGGCCAAGTTTGAGGATGTCTGATCTACACTAACAAAGCTGTTGGAGTTGTCCTTATCAGCCAATGAGTAAGTAGGAGGTACACAACTGACACTATTGTATTGGTTTCAATTTATAAAGCTTTTACTTTAGACAAAAATGTTTTCAACATGTTTAATTTGATCTTTAATATGTGTATGATAGAAACATATTTGCTTACAATATCACACGCTTTGAAGCATATTTAAGTGGCAGAAATGTAATTGAGCATTGTCTCAATTATACCTGGGATTTTATCCAACAGAAGAAAAGAAAAAAAATAACATAGCCTTTAATATATTAAGCATTATTTATTTAGCCTTTGCATATCTCTATCACACTACAATATGGTAAAATATGATTATAGAAATAAAACAGAAAAAAACTAGAAGCATAAAATAAATGTAAAGTGTCTTGAGCATATGGTCAGAATGAACAATTCACTGTAAGCATCCAAAGAACCAAACAAACAGCAGACTCTCTGTACAAACTGTGGAGAGTAGGAGGATAAACTGAATGTTAGACTAATTCTCCAAGTAATAATCTTTTTCAAGAAATGTCACAGTTAGAGGTTTAAGAATATAAACCTAAAGGGCATTCAATTGTCATGGGTATCATGTGTTAAAACACAGAGTGGTACATTACAATGTATCAGAAATGTGTTCCCAAAATTGATTTTTGCCTTCATTCCAAATTGGTAGTCGAGTTTCTCAAGTGATCACATTGAAAAATGGATTAGTGCATTAAAAGCCAGCGCTCAGCTGTAAATGTTTTTTCAACAGAAAAGCTCATAAAAACATAAATTATGCTTACTTGAAAATTTCCTTTTCTTCTGATGGAAAGAGTCCACAGCTGCATTCATTACTTTTGGGAATAAGAACCTGGCCACCAGGAGGAGGCAAAGACACCTCAGCCAAGCGCTTAAATACTCCTCCCACTCCCCTCATCCACCAGTCATTCTGCCGAGGGAACAAGGAACAGTAGAAGAAATATCAGGGTGAAAGGTGCAAGAAGAATAGAAGGACGCCCCACATAAAATTACGGGTTGTGAGCTGTGGACTCTTTCCATCAGAAGAAAAGGAAATTATCATGTAAGCATAATTTATGTTTTTCTTCTTAAATGGAAAGAGTCCACAGCTGCTTTTATTACTTTTGGGAAAACAATACCCAAGCTATAGAGGACACTGGATGCCAAGACGGGAGGGTACATTGGCGGCCAATACTGAGGGCATCAGGCCTGAACCTCTACCCAATAAAAAAAAAACGCTTCGTCCAAAGTCGAGAAAATTTTAAGAGGAAAAGCCCCAATGACACTGACTTGCAGTTAGTCCAGTAGTCAAACTAGAGACCGCAAACAGACTCAACTGAGCCAACAGTCCTCCAGGAGACACCGTCGCCAAACAAACGGTCCCCTACCATTCATCTCCACAAATGAAGGAGACACAAGCTGAAAACCAAGGGCACAAGCAAAGGAGAACCAAGGAAACCAAAAGGTCCCCTAATACAAAAAAGAACACCTCCAAGAGTGAGCCCAGCTCACAGAGACCCAAAGGGACCCAGACAGGGAAAGGAGGCCACGCCAATACCAAGCGAAACCCAGGATAAGACCGGGCACAGAGACAAAACAGACGTCTCTGCAAAATCCTGCAAGCATGGAATGGAACTGAAGAGGCAAAGTCCTCCCAGTATCTGACCATAGAATACCAAGGTGTTCGACCATGAAAAGTGTTTAATACACTCAGGTAAAAAACCCCAAGTTTGAGAACATAGAGTCCATAACAGGACAACACAGAGTGTACTTGCGAGGAAGCAGAAGCAGTTAAGCAAAAAACAGACCGCAAAAGCAACCCCTGGACAGAGGGCACGCTCCAGGCAACCTAAATCGCCGGACCTACACACAGGTCCTTAAAAAGGGGAACACAAAACCTCAATTAAGGCCCCCCGAGAAGGAGAGTATACCCTCGAACCCGAAGGAAGAGTAAACCCACTTCTAAAATCAAGGTGAAAGAAAAATCTATACATTAGCAGACTGAGCTAACAGAATAGACTCAACAAGCTCACACATCCATAGGAGACTGCGACCCAAACGCAGCACCTTAGACCACTTGGCCATCCTGACCCATAGATCCACACCCAGCTGGACCAACCTAGCCTCAGGAATCCAACACAGAGGAACAAAGAATTCTGAAACAGGTACGGGAACGAGCGTAAGGATAGCACAGCCATCCCCACAGAGTACAAGTACAACCCGACTCTGAAAACAGACAAGTCCATAGACCGAAGGATCAATCCAAATAAAGGCCCAACAAGTCTGCCTTGGAGCTTGCAAGACCCCAGGGGAAACCAATCCCCCCTTTCTGCCTCCCATCCAGGAGAAGCCTCAAGCAAGGACTCCATCTCCATAGGGAGGAGAATATCCCCTAAAGAAAAGGGATGATGCCGGAAGGGCAACAACTCCTCAAGGCCCGAAGGCACCGGCTAATGGGAAGATAAATTCCCAACACAGATGTCCTAGAAAAGGACCCCCTACAAATAGCTTGCCAAGCAGAGGCCAACCCATTCACCTGCAGAGCAGGGAATCCACGGGAACACTGGCAAGCTGACCAGGGGAATGCAACCCTAAGGCGCACAGGAAATTAGCCAGTCAGCGCCAGCAGCTGGGTATTAACCAACAGCCCTTGAGGCGCAAGCCACACAAGCTAACCACAAGACGACACGGCTACTCCTGTGGCATAGAGTAAAAAAAATAATCTGAAAACCCGAAAATTTCCTTTGCCACAAGGTCGGAAATGCGGAAATGGAAAAACGGAACCACGCCCAAACACAGGGTGAACCGTACAGTCCAAAGAACGCGCGCCCAACCAAAAGGCTGCGTCACTTCCAAAGGCCTTAATGTTCCAACCACGAGCCCAGTAAACATCACACATAAGCAGGTTGAATCACATAAACATGATTATAAACCCTCCCTGTTCAATAACTCCCCTCAGGAGATATTAACCCTCGATTCCAAGATACTAAAAGAGACTCCCTGCATCTCCGGACTCTAACTTTCATCCAAGTCCTCACTGAGAGACTGACAGGTCTACTTAAAATGCCTGTCCCATGCCGAAGAGTACTCCATAAGAGAAAAAAACAAAAAATAAAAATGCTGGACACTTCTCTGCCATCCTCCTGAGACAAAAGGCAAAGAATGACTGGGGGATGAAGGGAGTGGGAGGAGTATTTAAGCCTTTGGCTGGGGTGTCTTTGCCTCCTCCTGGTGGCCAAGTTCTTATTCCCAAAAGTAATGAATGCAGCTGTGGACTCTTTCCATTTAAGAAGAAAAAGGCCTTTTTTGTGTTTTAACACCTTAACGACTGCCGATGCACCCTTCTTTATCAGGCTTGTTTATAACCCCAGACTTCCCAATGACAATAAGACTGTGCTATTTCTGCATGCCTCCGGAAGTGAAGCATGCAGTACAAGCACTGTTTTGCTGCATCCGGCAAAGCTGCACTAGGAAACCCCCTTAATGAGCATGCGACATACAGGGTACATCGGTCATTAAGGGGTTAAGTACTGTGGAAGGAAAATACTTATTTACCTGTGTGAGATTAACCTATATACAACAATTCATTTCAAAGTGCTTACGTTTCATTATTGAACTCATGTTCATGAAGGTGCAATCCCATTTAGAAGGTCCTTTTGAAACGCACTATCGTGACCATGCATAAAGGCTCGACCCCTATAAAAATCTGATCACAAGGGAAAAGACTTCGTAGACCCTTGTCTCTTCACTATACACTGTTAGGGTATACTCCATCCCAAGACACACCGGCCCATCTTCAACGATGGGAGTCCCTCCTGGGTATCTCAGTAACGTCCGGTACATGGGTACACACACTTGAACTCACACAGAAAGCTATACATTGTATAACTTTATATGAAACCTTTTACAAACTTCTAGCGCATTGATACTACGTTCCTACTAGGCTAGCTAAGATGTTTCCGAGTGCGTCTTCTGACCGTTGGGGGGGTTGTGGCCAGAAGGGTAACACAATGCACATTTGGTGGGAGTGCCCCAAGATCCGCCCCCTATGGAACACCCGTTTTTCAGTTTTGTCTAAACTAGGTATATTTCTTCACAGTTCCCCTTCCACAGCTCTACTACATATAGGAGTACATACTCTACCAAAACATCAATCGTACATTTGCATCTATCTAGTCACATCTGTCCTTATGTGACTTTTCCTGCATTAGCCCTTTGCAGTAAAAGATATTAAATACTCAACACATACATATGTATATAAACCTATACATATGTAAAATATGTGCCCTTGCCACTGATATACAATAAGGATGAAGAGAGCTTTAATGAATCAATACAATGAATGTAAATACACACCTACAATGTCTAATGTGGCCATTTCAGAGTGTTTTTCACATGTGCAGCAAGATAATAGATCAACTAGTCTGGAATGCTTTATCAAATGCCTTGAGGTGTCAAATTTGAAAAATCAAAATTGGCCTTAAAAAGTTATTGAAAACTCTCTCAGAAATGATGACCGAAAACTTTTTGGTCCAATAGTAAAAATAGGGCATTTAGCGATGATCCGAAAACACAATCGCAAGAAAGATTCAAAATTGTGCTATTGTAATTGCATCGAGGCCTTTTTGGCTAAAAAAAAAGAGCCGAAAATGCCTCAGCCAATAGATTGTGATTGACCCCAGAATGTTTTAAAAAATTAGAAGAACATTAGCATGAATAAGACTATAAAAAGTCAAAAATTAAACTTTCAGACAGAGCATGTATTTTTAAAAGAAAATTCCATTTATTTTCTATTATTTAATTTACTTCATTCCCTTAAAATCCTTTGTTGAAAAACATACCTTGATAGGCTCAGGAACAGAAATGCACTACTGGGAATTAGTTTGTGATTGATGTCTACACATATGCCCCTTGTCTCTGGCTCACCCGATCCAACACACTAAAAGCATTTTCATTTAGAACTTTTATGTTCCTTTAAAGTTGGACAAAATATATCTAATTAAACACATAGGTATATTTTTTATCTTTAGAAAACATGTGCCTTTAAGGATCCCCATGCAGATCCCCCCTATGAGCTGAACAAGGATATATAAGATGGTAACACAAAAAGGGCAGCTCAGTTATCCTCTGCATACAAGATGCTAAGACAAAAAGGTCATAAAAATCATGATACACTATACAGAGCTATTGCACCATATTTTTGCTTTTTATGAGCTCGTCCTCCAGCACCAATCTCTCACTGCCAATCAAGCATCATATGCTGCACATTTATGTTTAAGGACACTTATATCACAAAGACTTTCACCAGGCGTCACTGTCACAAGAAATTGAGCATAACCATAACTAACTTTAGAAAATTATTTAAAAAAATGAAATGAAGTCTTTCTGGAAACTGTATCTTAAACCATTACCCATAAAACATTTAAATGTACAAATATATACAACATTTTCTGTACCCTTTGTGCACCCTGATCAGGTATTTGTAATGCTCCAACATATATTCATAGAATCAGCAATGCATAAGTAAAATAATACTTGTTGAGTACTAAACAGCTTGCATTGTAAAATTAAATAGACAAAAGATGGAGTTAGGCAATTGAAGATCACTGAACATCAAGATTTAGAAATCTTCACCAAGTCTGAAATAATAGACCCCCAGTTTGTATTAAAGGGACATGAAACCCAAATTGTTTTCTTTCATGATTTAGAAAGAGCATGCAATTTTAAACAACTTTCTAATTTACTTCTATTATCTAATTTGCTTCATTCTCTTGATATTCTTTGCTGAAAAGCATATCTAGACATGCTCAGTAGCTGCTGATTGGTAGATGCATATAGATGCCTCTTGTGATTAGCTGACACATGTGCATTATTTCTTCAACAAAGGATATCTTAAGAATGAAGCAAATTAGATAATAGAAGTCGATTGAAATGTTATTTAAAATTGTATTCTCTATCTGAATCATTAAATATTTTTGGGGGTTTAGTGTCCCTTTAATACTAGTCCATAAAATACTTGCAGACAAGTACATATAAATATGCACACACTACTATAGAACAAGGCTAGATGTCACTGTGTGTGTTGCCTTTTCTTGCAGCGACACCGCAACAGTTACGTAAATTGAAATGAATTGAACAATAAGAGGAGCTTGGCAATAGACCAACGTTTCATCTCTATACCATAAAGGTCAGTATTCACAGATTTGCAGTAACTGAGGCTGGATGTATTATTAAAGAAACACCCAGAGATCTGCAGCTCCAGTTGCTTGGAATCATTTTTCCACAGCCACAAGAACACACCCACCAATGACTCGCGTCAGCTGTTATGACAAGCCAACCTGCATCCAAAGGTCAAAAATGGAACCAAACAGGAACTGCAAGGGAGTTAGTCCTTATAAAAAAGTGATTTAAAACAAAATGTATTCGGGAGCTGCCTTGTGCTAACCACAGAGTCTATAATATACACTGTAAACTGATCAGACTGCATGCTTGTCCTGTGGATATATCTGCATTTTTTATAAACAAAAATATACAGAACTTTCTAACGATCTAAGAATTTTTTTCCAGTTCAGTAATTTTGCAGTTACATTTGCATTCTTCACATCTGTGGTTTCCTAAATACTACACACTCTGCTAGCTGGATTTGCAGCATTCGCTGGCCTGAGAGCAACACATAATGTGAAAAGGCTTTTGTTCCTACCAGATGTACAACTATGGTACATATGATAAATCAGGGCCCTGCAAATACTTATAATGCTCCAGTCAGTGCTGCTCACAGACACTATTATTTTGCACAAAAGGTGCTTCAGACATGGAACATTCAGACACGGAACACTTGCATATCAGTTCTGAGAAATATCCCATTCATTAATGGCTCACAAGGAGCTTCAGTTCATATTCTATAACAGTAACCCAATGGAAACATTTGAATATTGTACAGATATTATCTGTTACTAGGAAACCATGGAGACATTCAAGAGAACATCGTTAAACTAATATTCACATTAAACTACTTTGTACAAGTCAGGCTTTCGTAAGCAGTATACTATTTTGACTTATATATCATATTCCTTACCTAATAATCATATTAAAAGGGACATTATACTGCAACTAAATACATGCTTTGTGTTTAAAGGGATATTAAATTCAAAAGAATGCAATTTTAAACAACTTTCCAATTTAATCGATTATAAAATTTGTGCTACTGGGAGCTAGTTGAACACATCTGGCATATATATATGTACAGCCAATAATCACCAGCTAGCTTACAACAGTGTATTGCTGCTCCTGGGCATACCTAGATATGCTTTTCAACAAAGAGAAGAGAGAAAAAGAGCAAATTAGACAATAGAATTGGAAATGTGTTTAAAATTTAATTTTTACTTTACTGTCCCTTTAATCCCTGCAAAGGGGTTAAATACATAGGTTAAAGGAATAGTCTAGTCAAAATTAAACTTTAATGATTCAGATAGAGCATGCAATTTTAAGCAACTTTCTAATTTACTCCTATTGTCAATTTTTATTTGTTCTCTTGGTATCTTTATTTGAATGTAAGGTTAGTAGCTGGTCCATTTTTGGCTCAGCACCTGGGCAGTGCTTGCCGATTGGTGACTACATTTAGTGCTGAACCAAAAATGTGCCACCTATGCTTACATTCGTGCCTTTTCAAATAAAGAAACCAAGAGAACGAAGAAAAACTGATAATAAGAGTAAAGTAGAAAGTTGATTAACATTGCACGCTCAATCTGAATCATGAAAGTTTAATTTTGACTAGACTATTCCTTTAAGCCCTGTTTGGAAGTCACAGACAACTGCTAGTCCCAAGCTAGATTCCGTCGGTCACCCAATCAGCAGTGGCACAACCCTGCCATTCACTGCCTGTGTTTAGTTCAGGAGCTCTTATGCTTTCATCTCATGTGTAAAACTTTACCCCTTTGTCTGAGTTAAGCACATACTTACAGGGCCGCCATCAGGGGGTGACAGGGGTGACTCCTGTCAGGGGCCCAATGAGCCAGGGGGGCCCCATGAGGCAAAAACTAAAAAAAAAAAAAAAATTTTTTTTTTTTTTTTTTTTTTTACATTTTGGCAGCCACCAGTGGGTACTACAGCAGAGTGCTAATTGAGCATGGGAAATGTAGTAGTAGTTGTATGGTGGGGCTAGGGGTCCATAAAAACACATTTTTTTAGCAGCATTGTATTTATGATTATTTGACAATGCTGTAGAAATTCTATATTTAAAACCATGCAGAAATGTTTCCTCCTCAATATACAAATGGTAGATGCCCTTTTGGCAGATATGCATTATATATATATATATATATATATATATATATATATATATATATATATATATATATATATATATATATATATATATATACATATATATATATATATATATATACATATATATATATATATATATATATATATATATATATATATTACATTCCAGTTTACTGCCCCTTTATGCAAGGACTTTCTAGATGCAAGGAGGTATTTTATCTAAGATTTTTACATGTGCATAAAATTTTATACTCTCAGACTAAGATTGCTCAATGTTTGAAATAAGACAGGTTAACTTAAAATTGTTCAGTTTACACTACAGCTGACTTAGTTTTGAAATACATACCAACAAGCCTAAATCCTGCATTTAACCAGATCTAATGGTATGAGTACCACAGCTTATGGTCCCACCAAGACCATATAGAGTAAATTTTCAAAATCCATAAGTACAGCTGACAGATGGGAACATTTGTACACTATATTTGAAGTGGTGCTCTTGGTTGGGGAAAATGGGAAAAAAACAAACAAACATATGTCAACCTTTTAAAGGTACTTTGCTTCATCTAGCCATCTACCCAGCTCATTAATGTACAATTTTGAATTCACAGAATTATTTTTGTTTGCACATTTACAAATATGATTCTTTAAAAAGTGATCTCTTAATTTCTGCATTTTTTTTATCATGCATGTCACACACTGTTGATTTAGGGGATGCAAGGTGCATAAATGTTTCCTCCTGTGAGTGTTTCTGTGAGTGTATTTGTTTATGTCTTTGTGCTTTGGTTTGTGTCTCTATGTGTATGTATTTTTTATCTGTGGGTCACTCTGTGAGGGTGGGTGTGTATGTCTTTGTGCATTTTCTGTGGATGTCTGTGAGGGTGTGTGCATATGTCTTTGAGCTTTTTCTATGGGTGTTTGTGTGTGTGTGTCCATTGTCTATTCCTTTTTAGGACATTTTGACCTTACTACTAATTATTCACATCTTTCTACAGACTTTGAGACTAACAAGACCTTTCCGGAAGTAACCACTCCACCATTTAACCTTTAAATTATTGTTTAGGCAGTTCAGGGCCCTTCCTTTCAGCCACTGCATGCTGTTGTCATAATTTAGTTGTCATCTTCCTTTACAAAAAGATAATCAGAACTCCATATTTTGTTTTCTAAATCTCCTTTTTTTTACAAAACTGTAGTTTACCTCATTACTTGTCAGGTCAATGTAAACAAGTGCTAAGTGTCTGTTTGGGTTTCTGTGTCTGAGTGTGTTTCTTTGCGTGTCTGCTAGAGTGTCTATATGTGAATCCTTATGTGTGAGTGTGTCTGTGTGTGTGTGTATGTTACTACCTTTACAACATTTCCAAGTTTAAATAGACAATTAAGAATAAAGTGCATATACGTTTTAGTCACTTGGCCAAAAATTGCACATGTCAAAAGAGGGGGGGGGGGGGGGGAGGGGGGGCCCTGATCAATTGTTGAGTCAGGGGCCCCAAAATTTCTAGTGGCGGCCCTGCATACTTAGCTGAGGTCAGTAATCCAAAAATGACATTCACTAATGAATTAGAATGTCCCTTTAAATTTTTTGCACCATTTCCATATTTGCTGTGAAAGAGGTTTCGGAAAGGGGTAACAGAGATTAAAGGGATAGGAAAGTCAAAATTAAACTTGCATGATTCAGATAGAGCATGTCATTTTAAGACACTTTTAAAATCACTTCTATTTTCAAATGTGCTTTGTAATCTTGGTATCCCTTGTTTAAAAAGAATAGGCACATATCCCACACTAGTGGAATCTGCTAATTGGTGCCTGCACACATTTGTCTCTTGTGATTGGCTGACTAGATGTGTTCCTCTTGCTGCCAGTAGTGCAATGCTGTTCCTTCAGCAAAGGATAACATGAGAACGAAGCAAATTTGATAGTGGAAGTAAATTGGAAAGTTGTTCAAAATTATATGTTCTATCCAAATCATGAAAGAAAATGTTGGAGTTTCCGGTCGATTTAATTAAATAATTAAACACTTTGGGCCCCATTTATCAAAGCGTCAAATTGTGATCAGCATGCATTTTCGCATCAAAGTCCACTTCTAGAATTTATTAACATACCAACTCTATTACAATTAATGGATTGTTTGCGCCAGCGAACATGCCTTCAATCACCATTCGAGTCAAATCGATTGCAGCTAATTCTCGTGTGGATTTTCCATTTCCATCATTCATCACGCCACTTTTCTAAGTTATTAATAAATCAATCAATACAGTTATGTTTATATTTCCGTCACCAGCTTTTAGGTGGCATATACAATGAGAATTAAAAGGAATTGGAGACAAATCATAAACGGCATAAAAGGTGCAAAGTTAACAGAACAGTGTTATGACTAGTGATGTCGCGAACCTAAAATTTTGCGTTCACGAACTTCCGCAAAAGTTCGCGAACGGGCGAACCAGGCGAACCCCCATTGACTTCAATGGGCAGGCGAATTTTAAAACCCACAGGGACTCTTTCTGGCCACAAAAGTGATGTAAAAGTTGTTTCAAGGGGACTAACACCTGGATTGTGGCATGCCGGAGGGGGATCCATGGCAAAACTCCCATGGAAAATTACATAGTTGATGAAGAGTCTGCTTTTAATCCATAAAGGGCATAAATCACCTAAAATTCCTAAATTATTTGGAATAACGTGCTTTAAAACATCAGGTATGATGTTGTATCGTTCAGTTACTACTGTTACAACAGATATGAGTGGTGGCACTAGTTGGCAAGTGGGACTGGCACACACGCTGGCAGGCAGACAACTGCAATTCGATTACACTAGCAGACTGATGTTTCACAGTCAAAAAATTTTTTACAAAATTTACACTACTGTTACAACAGATATGAGTGGTGGCACTGCAGGCAGGCAACTGTAATTAGATTACACTAGCAGACTGATGTTTCACAGTCAAAATTACACAGGCAAAAAAAAAAAAAAGATGCTGGGAGGGTCTGGGTGGGAGTGTCTGCTGCCGATTGGCTGAAATGTGTCTGCAGACTGTGAGATACAGGGTCAAAGTTTACTCAATGATGATGAATAGGGGGCGGATCGAACATTGCATATGTTCGCCCGCCGCGGCAAACGCGAACAAGCTATGTTCGCAGGCGAACTATTTGCGACATCACTAGTTATGACAGAACATACTTTCAGAACAATCATCAGTATGTGTTGCATTGGTCTTAAGGCGACCGTCCTCCTCTGACATAAACATATCAATACATATGTTAAAATATAAAACTATAAAGTGCCATTTTAAATGAAACATTACATGCTAATTTATTGAAGTCCATGTTTCAAAAGCTAATTATAAATACTATGCTTGTGTTTTTTTTGGAAATGCATATTCAATTTAAACAGGTGTTCTTCAAATACAGTAACTTATGGAAACAACAATATATATATATATATATATATATATATATATATATATATATATATATATATATATATATATATATATAATTAGAAAGATTAGAGATGGTTAATTTTACAGAGAGAGACATTCATTCTCAGATTCTTAAATTAAAATATCAATGTGCCAAAGTTATTATCTGCACGTTGATTTTCGCATCTGGCGCATTATGGTTAGATCGTTATTAAAATATATATGGTTGCCGATTCAACTTCTGCGTCTAGCGGGTCAAAGTGGACAGATAATAGAGAAGCAAACAGGTTGACGCTTTCATAAATGGGGCCCTAAGCCTTATCGAAACACACCAACAGCTGCTTGTTGTTTTTAATTTAAAAAAAAAAAGAAAAGAAAAGAAAGGAAAAAAGTTTGTTTTCTGTTTTTATGCTGGTGTGGGGGTGTCAGTCTCCACCAATAGAGCTCTTGGAGTTTTCTGTATCAGTCAGTGAGCTTAAACCTCACGGACCAGCTGTGTACAATTAACTGAAAACTTTTCAAACAAATAAATATATAAACATAAATAAAAATTTACATGTTCTTTCAAAACGCACAACAGAAATTTGTTAAGGTTAAAAAGGACTTGAAACTCTATTTTGTTCTTCTTTCATGATTCAGCGGCAGCATGCAATTTGAAACAACTTTCTAGTTGTATTATCTAATTTGTTCCGTTCTCTTGGTATCCTTTGCTGAAAGGGATACCTAGGTAGGCTCCGGAGCTGCTGATTGGTGGCTGCAGATATATGCCTCGTTATTGGCTCACCAATGTGTAATGCGGTTTCTTCCACAAAGGATAACAAGAAATTAAGCAAATTAGATAACAGAAGTAAATTAGTGAGTTGTTTAAAATTGTATTCTCTAGATAAATCATGAAATAAATTGTTTTGGGGTTTCATGCCCTTTAACGCCCCTTTAATGAACCACAGAATAAGCCAATACATTGAACAGTGAAGCATTGAGCTACAGTGTGCATACCAACCACTACTGCTGCAGAGAGTAAACCATGCAATAATTACAATATTTAATGTCTTTAATGTTTTTTGTCCACAGCAAGCCGTAAACAACATTAAAACTTGAAACATAGCTTCTGGTCATTAAGAAATACAGACATTTACTGAAATACTGTGTGAAACTGAAGTCTGGATGAATTTATTTTGATTGCAGAAATAATACACAAAGGCAAAACTTGCAGGCATATGATATTACTAAAAATATCTGTTGAATTCTGTTATTTGAACACTCTTCAATAAACCACACTTATTTCCCACAGGATACAAGGAAAATGTGCTTGTATGTGAGCAATACCTATATTATCCTCTTCACCACAATTGTATTTTTATGACTACCTTGCAGCCATATGCAAGCTCAGGCAGTCTACAGACTGTACAGCTGCTTTGTACGCACATGTACGCATTTTACTGCAGGAGAACTGAAGGAATGCAATTCTAAAAATGTTAAAGAGACAATATTAAATGTTAATGGACTAGATGGCACGTGCAGTTTTAATCAACTTTGCAAGTTATTCACGGACTCCTGCCCAGGGAGCATTGTGTAAATTGACGGTTGTATCCGATCAGTCATCTGAGGATGCAGTTCTCTCTAAAGGCTTCAGAGTACGGACCTTCTGGGTCGGAGCCTACTGCCTCATCTCCTACGACAGACTCAGACTGCCAGCTAATGTGCTTGTCAACCCCAGGACCCCATACATGATGTAGTGTGTGTGTGTGTGTGTGTGTGTGTGTATCTGCATGTATAAGTAAAAGCTATGTAGTGTGTGTATCTGTATATATAAGTGTATGCTATGTAGTGTGTGTGTGTGTGTGTGTGTGTGTGTGTATCTGCATGTATAAAAGTGTAAGTTATGTAGTGTGTGTGTGTGTATCTGCATGTATAAATGTAAGCTTTGTAGTGTGTGTATAAGTGTAAGCTATGTAGTGTGTGGGTGTGTGTGTGTATCTGCATGTATAAATGTAAGCTTTGTAGTGTGTGTATAAGTGTAAGCTGTGTAGTGTGTGGGTGTGTGTATCTGTATGTGTGTGTGTGTATCTGTATGTATAACTGTATGATATGTAGTGTGTGTCTACATATATAAGTGTAAGCTATGTAGAGTGTGTGTGTCTGTATGTATAAGTGTAAGCTATGTAGTGTGTGTAACTGTATGTATAAGTGTATGTTATGCAGTGTGTGTGTGTGTGTGTGTCTGCATGTATAAATGTAAGCTATGTTGTGTGTGTGTGTCTGCATGTATAAATGTAAGCTATGTTGTGTGTGTCTGCATGTATAAATGTAAGCTATGTTGTGTGTGTGTGTCTGCATGTATAAATGTAAGCTATGTTGTGTGTGTGTGTGTGTGTCTGCATGTATAAATGTAAGCTATGTTGTGTGTGTGTGTGTGTGTGTGTCTGCATGTATAAATGTAAGCTATGTTGTGTGTGTGTGTGTGTCTGCATGTATAAATGTAAGCTATGTTGTGTGTGTGTGTGTCTGCATGTATAAATGTAAGCTATGTTGTGTGTGTGTGTGTCTGCATGTATAAATGTAAGCTATGTTGTGTGTGTGTGTGTCTGCATGTATAAATGTAAGCTATGTTGTGTGTGTGTGTGTCTGCATGTATAAATGTAAGCTATGTTGTGTGTGTGTGTGTGCGTGTGTCTGCATGTATAAATGTAAGCTATGATGTGTGTGTGTGTGTGTCTGCATGTATAAATGTAAGCTATGTTGTGTGTGTGTGTGTCTGCATGTATAAATGTAAGCTATGTTGTGTGTGTGTGTCTGCATGTATAAATGTAAGCTATGTTGTGTGTGTGTGTGTGTCTGCATGTATAAATGTAAGCTATGTTGTGTGTGTGTGTCTGCATGTATAAATGTAAGCTATGTTGTGTGTGTGTGTCTGCATGTACAAATGTAAGCTATGTTGTGTGTGTGTGTCTGCATGTACAAATGTAAGCTATGTTGTGTGTGTGTGTCTGCATGTATAAATGTAAGCTATGTTGTGTGTGTGTCTGCATGTATAAATGTAAGCTATGTTGTGTGTGTGTCTGCATGTATAAATGTAAGCTATGTCGTGTGTGTGTCTGCATGTATAAATGTAAGCTATGTTGTGTGTGTGTCTGCATGTATAAATGTAAGCTATGTTGTGTGTGTGTGTGTGTGTGTGTGTGTGTGTGTCTGCATGTGTAAGTGTATGCTATGTAGTGTGTGTCCGTGTTTTGAATTTTGAATGTTGGGAGGTATGCCAGAACCTCTGGAGGGCCAAGGTTGATCACCCCTGGTTTAAGATTTTTAGCACTTCTCTCCATAGCAGTTATTTGGCTTACTGTTTCTTCCCAGGATCAAATGTACTCTTAAAGTGATGCTGCTTCAAAAAAACTCCTGGCTTTTGTTAATGTACGTGTATTGGAAAAATGCTTCTTTTCAAAGACGAAATGCGTTCATGTGTATTTCAATTTTTAGTTTTATGTCCCTAAAATACCAGTCAAAACTACTGGAAAAAAAGTAAAAATAAGTAAGTGCGCAATCAGATGCGACTTCCCATTCTCAGCAAAGTATAAATTCTCAGGATGTCAGGACATAATCTGTGTTTGCAGATACAAATAATTTGTAAAATAATATAAAACATAAAATATGTAAAATTTACAAGACATAATATAATAAAATAATCACATGAAAATACTACGGATAATAATCCTCATCATCTTGATTTCTCTTACTCTGCTAAAAAGTTATTTCTACCTCCTAAAAAAAATTGTTTAAATACATTTGTGTCAAAACATGATTAGAACTAAAAGTACACCATGAAATTTGTGGGTTTTGATTTGTTTGTTTTTCGGATCTATCAGAGGTAAAAAGAAAAAAAAATGTACAAGCTATAGTGGAAAAACAGAGATAAGCCTTTGAGGTCAGCTCGGTGGTAAGAAACTCCACACCCACTTCCCTTCCAACAACAATTTCTATGTTAAATTGCAGGAGATACTGTGCATTAATAAGATTACTGGAAAT
This sequence comes from Bombina bombina, assembly GCF_027579735.1. Taxonomy (NCBI): domain Eukaryota; kingdom Metazoa; phylum Chordata; class Amphibia; order Anura; family Bombinatoridae; genus Bombina; species Bombina bombina. The sequence goes on from NC_069502.1 coordinate 731,162,303, forward strand.
AAAGAAAATTATTTCCGCATTTACAGTTCCCAGAGAACTAGACTAGAAGATGTGTGTATAAAATTAAACACTGATAATTCAGACAGAGTGTAATTTTAACAAATTTTTCAATGTCATTTTCCAATGTACTTTTATTATTGGTTTTGCTTTGTTCTCTTTGTATCATTTGCTGAAGACGAAGGGCAAAAAAGTAAATTTATGCTTACCTGATAAATTAATTTCTTCTATGGTACAACAAGTCCACGGATTCATCCTTTACTTGTGGGGATATTATCCTCCTGCTAACAGGAAGTGGCAAAGAGCAGCACAGCAGAGCTGTCTATATAGCTCCTCCCTTAGCTCCACCCCCCAGTCATTCGACCGAAGGTACAGGAAGAAAAAGGAGAAACTACAAGGTGCAGAGGTGACTGAAGTTTAAAATAAAAAAATATAATCTGTCTTAAAATGGCAGGGCGGGCCGTGGACTCGTTGTACCATAGAAGAAATTAATTTATCAGGAAAGCATAAATTTACTTTTCTTCTATAAGGTACGACGAGTCCACGGATTCATCCTTTACTTGTGGGATACAATACCAAAGCTACAGGACACGGATGAACGGGAGGGACAAGACAGATGGTTAAACAGAAGGCACCACTGCTTGAAGAACTTTTCTCCCAAAAATAGCCTCCGAAGAAGCAAAAATATCAAATTTGGAAAATTTGGAAAAGGTATGAAGCGAAGACCAAGTCGCAGCCTTACAAATCTGTTCAACAGAAGCATCATTTTTAAAAGCCCATGTGGAAGCCACCGCTCTAGTAGAGTGAGCTGTAATCCTTTCAGGAGGCTGCTGTCCAGCAGTCTCGTATGCCAAACAGATGATGCTTTTCAGCCAAAAAGAAAGAGAGAGGTAGCCGTAGCTTTTTGACCTCTACATTTTCCAGAATAGACAACAAACAAAGAAGATGTTTGACGGAAATCCTTGGTTGCTTGCAAGTAAAACTTCAAAGCACGAACCACGTACAAGTTGTGCAACAGACGCTCCTTCTTAGAGGAAGGATTAGGACACAGAGAAGGAACAACAATTTCCTGATTGATATTCCTATTAGTAACAACCTTAGGAAGGATTCCAGGTTTGGTACGCAAAACCACCTTATCAGCATGGAAAACAAGATAAGGCGAGTCGCATTGCAATGCAGATAATTCAGAAACTCTTCGAGCCGAAGAGATAGCAACTAAAAACTAATATTTTATCACCTCTTTCACTTTACCCTTCCTAGTACTTAGAGTAGGCAAAGAGAATGACTGGGGGGTGGAGCTAAGGGAGGAGCTGTATAGACAGCTCTGCTGTGGTGCTCTTTGCCACTTCCTGTTAGCAAGAGGATAATATCTCCACAAGTAAAGGATGAATCCGTGGACTCGTCGTACCTTATAGAAGAAAGTAGTAAACCTGCCTGCAATCGAGACGGCATGGTGAAATTAACATTGCACAAGAGGTTTCTTCTGCAATCCCGCACCCCTGCGCAACCAATTGGGCTAGAGCGGGGCATGATGTCACAACCTCTGAGGTGGCAGAGAGGCAAAAACAAAATTTATGCTTACCTGATAAATTCCTTTCTCCTGTAGTGTGGTCAGTCCACGGGTCATCATTACTTCTGGGATATTAACTCCTCCCCAACAGGAAGTGCAAGAGGATTCACCCAGCAGAGCTGCTATATATAGCTCCTCCCCTCTACGTCACACCCAGTCATTCGACCAAGAACCAACGTGAAAGGAGAAGCCAAAGGGTGCAGTGGTGACTGGAGTATAATTTAAAAAAAATTTTTAGACCTGCCATAAAAAACAGGGCGGGCCGTGGACTGACCACACTACAGGAGAAAGGAATTTATCAGGTAAGCATAAATTTTGTTTTCTCCTGTTAAGTGTGGTCAGTCCACGGGTCATCATTACTTCTGGGATACCAATACCAAAGCTAAAGTACACGGATGACGGGAGGGACAGGCAGGCTCTTTATATGGAAGGAACCACTGCCTGAAGAACCTTTCTCCCAAAAACAGCCTCCGAAGAAGCAAAAGTGTCAAATTTGTAAAATTTGGAAAAAGTATGAAGAGAAGACCAAGTTGCAGCCTTGCAAATCTGTTCAACAGAAGCCTCATTCTTAAAGGCCCAAGTGGAAGCCACAGCTCTAGTAGAATGTGCTGTAATTCTTTCAGGAGGCTGCTGTCCAGAAGTCTCATAGGCTAACCGTATTATGCTACGAAGCCAAAAAGAGAGAGAGGTAGCCGAAGCTTTTTGACCTCTCCTCTGACCAGAATAAACGACAAACAGGGAAGACGTTTGTCGAAAATCCTTAGTTGCCTGTAGATAAAATTTCAGGGCACGGACTACATCTAGATTGTGTAGCAGACGTTCCTTCTTCGAAGAAGGATTAGGACACAAAGATGGAACAACAATCTCTTGATTGATATTCCTGTTAGTGACCACCTTAGGTAGGAACCAAGGTTTAGTACGCAGAACTACCTTGTCTGAATGAAAAATCAGATAAGAAGAATCGAATGTAAGGCAGATAACTCAGAGACTCTTCGAGCCGAGGAAATCGCCATTAAAAACAGAACTTTCCAAGATAACAGCTTGATATCAATGGAATGAAGGGGTTCAAATGGAACACCCTGTAAAACATTAAGAACTAAGTTCAAACTCCATGGTGGAGCAACAGTTTTAAACACAGGCTTGATCCTAGCTAAAGCCTGACAAAAAGCTTGAACGTCCGGAACTTCTGACAGACGTTTGTGTAAAAGAATGGACAGAGCTGAAATCTGTCCCTTTAAGGAACTAGCGGATAAACCCTTTTCTAAACCTTCTTGTAGAAAAGACAATATCCTAGGAATCCTAACCTTACTCCATGAGTAACTCTTGGATTCGCACCAATATAAGTATTTGCGCCATATCTTATGGTAAATCTTTCTGGTAACAGGCTTCCTAGCTTGTATTAAGGTATCAATAACTGACTCAGAAAAAACACGTTTTGATAAGATCAAGCGTTCAATTTCCAAGCAGTCAGCTTCAGAGAAATTAGATTTTGATGTTTGAAGGGACCCTGGATCAGAAGGTCCTGTTTCAGAGGTAGAGACCAAGGTGGACAGGATGACATGTCCACTAGATCTGCATACCAAGTCCTGCGTGGCCATGCAGGCGCTATTAGAATCACTGATGCTCTCTCCTGTTTGATTCTGGCAATCAATAGAGGAAGCATCGGGAAGGGTGGAAACACATAAGCCATCCCGAAGGTCCAAGGTGCTGTCAAAGCATCTATCAGAACCGCTCCCGGATCCCTGGATCTGGACCAGTAACGAGGAAGCTTGGCGTTCTGTCGAGACGCCATGAGATCTATCTCTGGTTTGCCCCAACGTCGAAGTATTTGGGCAAAGACCTCCGGATGAAGTTCCCACTCCCCCGGATGAAAAGTCTGACGACTTAGGAAATCCGCCTCCCAGTTCTCCACTCCCGGGATGTGGATTGCTGACAGGTGGCAAGAGTGAGACTCTGCCCAGCGAATTATCTTTGATACTTCCATCATTGCTAGGGAGCTTCTTGTCCCTCCCTGATGGTTGATGTAAGCTACAGTCGTGATGTTGTCCGACTGAAACCTGATGAACCCCCGAGTTGTTAACTGGGGCCAAGCCAGAAGGGGATTGAGAACTGCTCTCAATTCCAGAATGTTTATTGGCAGGAGACTCTCCTCCTGATTCCATTGTCTCTGAGCCTTCAGAGAATTCCAGACAGCGCCCCAACCTAGTAGGCTGGCGTCTGTTGTTACAATTGTCCAGTCTGGCCTGCTGAATGGCATCCCCCTGGACAGATGTGGCCGAGAAAGCCACCATAGAAGAGAATTTCTGGTCTCTTGATCCAGATTCAGAGTAGGGGACAAGTCTGAGTAATCCCCATTCCACTGACTTAGCATGCACAATTGCAGCGGTCTGAGATGTAGGCGTGCAAAGGGTACTATGTCCATTGCCGCTACCATTAAGCCGATCACCTCCATGCATTGAGCTACTGACGGGTGTTGAATGGAATGAAGGACACGGCATGCATTTTGAAGCTTTGTTAACCTGTCTTCTGTCAGGTAAATCTTCATTTCTACAGAATCTATAAGAGTCCCCAAGAAGGGAACTCTTGTGAGTGGAAAGAGAGAACTCTTCTTTTCGTTCACCTTCCATCCATGCGACCTTAGAAATGCCAGTACTAACTCTGTATGAGACTTGGCAGTTTGAAAGCTTGAAGCTTGTATCAGAATGTCGTCTAGGTACGGAGCTACCGAAATTCCTCGCGGTCTTAGTACCGCCAGAAGAGCACCCAGAACCTTTGTGAAGATTCTTGGAGCCGTAGCCAACCCGAATGGAAGAGCTACAAACTGGTAATGCCTGTCTAGGAAGGCAAACCTTAGATACCGGTAATGATCTTTGTGAATCGGTATGTGAAGGTAAGCATCCTTTAAATCCACTGTGGTCATGTACTGACCCTTTTGGATCATGGGTAAGATTGTCCGAATAGTTTCCATCTTGAACGATGGAACTCTTAGGAATTTGTTTAGGATTTTTAAATCCAGAATTGGCCTGAAAGTTCCCTCTTTTTTGGGAACCACAAACAGATTTGAGTAAAACCCTTGTCCTTGATCCGACCGCGGAACCGGATGGATCACTCCCATTAGTAAAAGATCTTGTACACAGCGTAGAAACGCCTCTTTCTTTATTTGGTTTGTTGACAACCTTGACAGATGAAATCTCCCTTTTGGGGGAGAGGATTTGAAGTCCAGAAGGTATCCCTGAGATATGATCTCTAACGCCCAGGGATCCTGGACATCTCTTGCCCAAGCCTGGGCGAAGAGAGAAAGTCTGCCCCCCACTAGATCCGTTCCCGGATCGGGGGCCCTCAATTCATGCTGTCTTAGGGGCAGCAGCAGGTTTCCTGGCCTGCTTGCCCTTGTTCCAGGACTGGTTAGGTCTCCAGCCTTGTCTGTAGCGAGCAACAGCTCCTTCCTGTTTTGGTGCAGAGGAAGTTGATGCTGCTCCTGCTTTGAAATTACGAAAGGAACGAAAATTAGACTGTCTAGCCTTAGGTTTGGCTCTGTCTTGAGGCAGGGCATGGCCTTTACCTCCTGTAATGTCAGCGATAATTTCTTTCAACCCGGGCCCGAATAAGGTCTGCCCTTTGAAAGGTATATTAAGCAATTTAGATTTAGAAGTAACGTCAGCTGACCAGGATTTTAGCCACAGTGCTCTGCGCGCCTGAATGGCGAATCCGGAATTCTTAGCCGTAAGTTTAGTTAAATGTACTACGGCATCCGAAATAAATGAGTTAGCTAACTTAAGGGCTTTAAGCTTGTGTGTAATCTCATCTAATGGAGCTGATTCAAGTGTCTCTTCCAGAGACTCAAACAAAAATGCTGCTGCAGCCGTGACAGGCGCAATGCATGCAAGAGGTTGCAATATAAAACCTTGTTGAACAAACATTTTCTTAAGGTAACCCTCTAACTTTTTATCCATTGGATCTGAAAAGGCACAGCTATCCTCCACCGGGATAGTGGTACGCTTAGCTAAAGTAGAAACTGCTCCCTCCACCTTAGGGACCGTTTGCCATAAGTCCCGTGTGGTGGCGTCTATTGGAAACATCTTTCTAAATATAGGAGGGGGTGAGAACGGCACACCGGGTCTATCCCACTCCTTAGTAACAATTTCAGTAAGTCTCTTAGGTATAGGAAAAACGTCAGTACTCGACGGTACCGCAAAATATTTATCCAACCTACACATTTTCTCTGGTATTGCAACTGTGTTACAATCATTCAGAGCAGCTAACACCTCCCCTAGTAATACACGGAGGTTTTCCAGCTTAAATTTAAAATTTGAAATGTCTGAATCCAGTTTGTTTGGATCAGAACCGTCACCCGCAGAATGAAGCTCTCCGTCCTCATGTTCTGCAAATTGTGACGCAGTGTCTGACATGGCCCTAATATTATCAGCGCACTCTGTTCTCACCCCAGAGTGATCACGCTTACCTCTTAGTTCTGGTAATTTAGCCAAAACTTCAGTCATAACAGTAGCCATATCCTGTAATGTGATTTGTAATGGCGCCCAGATGTACTCGGCGCTACAATATCACGCACCTCCCGAGCGGGAGATGCAGGTACTGACACGTGAGGCGAGTTAGTCGGCATAACTCTCCCCTCGTTGTTTGGTGAAATATGTTCAATTTGTACAGATTGACTTTTATTTAAAGTAGCATCAATGCAGTTAGTACATAAATTTCTATTGGGCTCCACTTTGGCTTTAGCACATATAGCACAGATATCTTCCTCTGAATCAGACATGTTTAACACACTAGCAAATAAACTAGCAACTTGGAAATACTTTTCAAGTAATTTACTATAATATGAAAACGTACTGTGCCTATAAGAAGCACAGAAAAAGTTATGACAGTTGAAAATTAATAAACTGAGAAGTTATAGCATCAAATCTTTGTAAAAACACAATTTTAGCAAAGGATTGCTCCCATTAGCAAAGGATAACAAACCCTGATAGCAGAAAAAAAATACAGAAATAAACGTTTTTTATCACAGTCAACTACAATCTCACAGCTCTGCTGTGAGTGATTACCTCCCTCAAAATAAGTTTTGAAGACCCCTGAGTTCTGTAGAGATGAACCGGATCATGCAGGGAAGACAATAAACTTCTGACTGAATTTTTTGATGCGTAGCAAAAGCGCCAAAAAAGGCCCCTCCCCCTCACACACAACAGTGAGAGAGATCAGTAAACTGTCTTAAATTAAATAAAACGACTGCCAAGTGGAAAAAAATAGTGCCCAAAACATTTTTTCACCCAGTACCTCAGAAAATTAAACGATTTTACATGCCAGCAAAAAACGTTTAACATTAAATAAATTAAGTGTTATTAAAAAGCCTGTTGCTAGTCCCTGCAAATTAGGCTAAAGTCTTATGCATACAGTATAATTCCAGTGAAGTGCCATTCCCCAGAATACTGAAGTGTAAAATATACATACATGACAGCCTGATACCAGTTGCTGCTACTGCATTTAAGGCTGAGTTTACATTATATCGGTATGGCAGAATTTTCTCATCAATTCCATTGTCAGAAAATAATAAGCTGCTACATACCTCTTTGCAGATTAATCTGCCCGCTGTCCCCTGATCTGAAGTTTACCTCTCCTCAGATGGCCGAGAAACAGCAATATGATCTTAACTACGCCGGCTAAAATCATAGAAAAAACTCAGGTAGATTCTTCTTCAAATTCTACCAGAGAAGGAATAACACACTCCGGTGCTATTATAAAATAACAAACTTTTGATTGAAGGTATGAACTAAGTATAATCACCACAGTCCTCTCACACATCCTATCTATTCGTTGGGTGCAAGAGAATGACTGGGTGTGACGTAGAGGGGAGGAGCTATATATAGCAGCTCTGCTGGGTGAATCCTCTTGCACTTCCTGTTGGGGAGGAGTTAATATCCCAGAAGTAATGATGACCCGTGGACTGACCACACTTAACAGGAGAAAGAAGCAGTTCTTGCTTCTTAAAGGGATAGTAAATCCTAGCATTTGTGAAACGCTAGGATTTACCATTGGAACAAATAAAGGGGACTTTCAAACATGAAGTATATAATACTTCATGTTGAAAGTTAATTTATTTGTTTGAAGCGTTCACCGCACTGAGCTGCCTAGGCAGCATACGGGCAGAATGCTAATTTGCTGTGAGGTGACATTTAATTCTCTTAGAAAATAGCCATGCACTCCAACTGGCGCTAACCCAGACAGCCCACACGGCTATTGGCTAAGAGGTGAAAACGTCAGCTCTCAGCAAAATAGAGTTCTGCCGCAGCCTGCCTGAGGCGCTCAGTGCAACGAACACTTCAAGCAAATAAAGGATCTTTCAGCATTAAGTATTTTATAGGAAACAAGGGAACTCCTCGGCACACCAGAGATGCGATAGGTAAAAGCAATTCTTTATTAGATTAGGATAATAAAACCATGATCCATATACAGCAGCTTGATAAAATCATAGTATTAGAACAGAAAAGCAGGGGGGAACATCACCCTCCTGTGACATCATACGCGTTTCATGCCTCTGGGGCACTTGTTCACTGATGTATTTTATACTTCATGACTGAAAGTCCCACTTTATTTGTTCCTATGGTAAATACTAGCGTTTCACAAACGCTATGATTTACCATCCCTTAAAATATATGGCAGCAAACCTGCTCCACATAGCCTCAAAAGCTACAAATGCAGCTTTAAAAGTTCCCACCTAAATCTAGGTAGGCTTATAGGAGCTCATGTCTTTAGTACTCTATGGCTGTCAGCAGTGTTTGTAACAATTAATAACACTGCTACAAACATTGTTGCGAACACTGCTGTCATAATGCTAAAAGACACATGCCTGACCCTGAAGGCCTACATAGGTTTACTCTTAAATAAATGATACCAATAGAACAAAGCAAAAAACTGATAATAGAAGTAAATTTAAAAGTTTGTTAAAACTGAATGCCCTGTCTGAATCATAGAAGTTTTTTTTTTTAAACTTTATTTATAGTAAAGATCCAACACATACACAGGAATCATGAATAAAGTACTGACTGTCTTGCATTGATGTTTGTCAATCATAAAAGTTTAATTTTAATATCCCTTTAAATGTAAAATACTTTCAGTAAAATAGAATTTTTACTTCAAATACACAGACATCCCAACCTGCAAAAACTCATTTCAGGGAGGTGGCTTCACCCGCTACTGTGCCGCCACCAACCCCCCCCCCCCCCCAGTTATATATTGGACACCTTAAAACCCTAAATTAGATAGAGACTTATCATTAAAGTGCTTCCCACTAAAGTCACATTAAAAAAGTAGCTTTATTGAAAACACATACAACAAACTTATTTTCCAGTGATCGTACGCTTGTTGAATGCTTAAATATTTTTTAGAATACAAAGTTAAATTACGTGCAGTAAATAAGGTAGTATTTGTGTTTTATTTTATTAAAATCAGTGGGGGCTTTTTGGTTACTGATGCATGCTTTGAGGGCTCTATAACGTCCCAGCAACTAAAGGCATTCCTTAAAGAAACACTTTTCCGGATTTGGGCCCCATTGGATCATGGTACTTGGAGTTTCAGGGAGATTGCATTCCATTTGCTGTCATCAGGGAGCCGCTATTACAATCAGGGAGACTACCTGAACTTCAGGGAGAGTTGGGATGTCTGAATACATTTTTGTGGTACTGGAATAAAAAAACCATGTAATTTAAAGCAGCAGCTGACAAATTTACAAGAAACTCAGAACCAGGCAGAATATTGAGGGGCCAGCTTCATATTTTATGATTTTCTAGGGGAAAAATAAACAACACACACACACAACTAGAAGTAAAATGATCACATCCATGCCTCCCTGGCTACAGATATTCTCAAGATCTCATTGAAAAAAAAAAGATAAGATAAAAGTATTAAAAAAAATCAACCAATAATGTCCTTTGGAAACTGTCTTTTTAGTATATAGAAGTCTGCCCTTTTTAATCCTCATCTACACTAGAGCTCCTATCATTCAAATTATATTATGTTATTCAAATCACTTTTAAAAACTACTTTGCAACTAAAGATGCATTTACCATTTTGCTATTCATTACCATTTTCCAGCTTTTAAAAAAAAATATGAAATAGTTAAATTTGCATTTCTAAAATCTCAAGGAATACTTATCTAAAAATAACTTAGGAAGGCAAAAAAAAGCATCCTGTTTTGGTTTATTTTAGCTTTCCAGACACTTAGTGATTTTGAAAACCAGAACGGCACCAGAAAAAACAATTTACTAAATCAAAATCTTAAAGGGATACTAAACCCATTTTTTTTCTTTCATCATTCATATAGAGCATGCAATTTTAATTAACTTTCTAATGTACTCCTATTATCAATTTTTCTTCGTTCTCTTACTATCTTTATTTGAACAGCAGGAATATAAAGCTTAGGAGCCGGCCTATTTTAGGTTCAGCACCCTGGATAGTGCTTGCTTATTGGGGGCTACATTTATCCACCAACCAGCAAGCACTATCCAGAAACCAAAAATGGGCCGGCTCCTAAGCTTCACATGCTTTTCAAATAAAGATAGCAAGAAAACAAAGAAAAATGATAATAGGAGTAAATTAGAAAGTTGCTTAAAATAACATGCTCTATCTGAATCATTAAAGAAAAAAAGTGGAGTTTAGTATCCCTTTAAGATTTTTAGTACTTCTCTCCACAGCGGAGAAAGTAAAGAAGGCAAAACACAATCTGTATAAAATAAATTATTATTATTTATTATACTTTATTTATTAAGCGCCAACATATTCTGCAGCGCTGTCCATGGATACAATTCATTTAAATAAAACAAGACTTGTAAGATACAGGACAAAATTTACAAACACATACAGGAGGGATTGAGAGCCCTATTACCGTGGGAACTTACAATCTAGAAGGGTAGGAGGTTGAGAAACAGGAGGTGAGGACTGCAAGATTGAGAAAGATGTTAATACAGAGTTAGATGAGGGAAATGTTAGGTAAGTGAAATTAATGTATTATTGAGTTGGGTAGTAGGCTTCTCTGAACAGAAAAGTCTTCAGGGAACATTTAAAGGAAGAAAGATTAGGGCAAAGCCTGACAGCACGAGGGAGAGTGTTCCAGAGGGTAGGTGCTGCACGACAGAAGTCCTGCAATCTAGCATGAGAGGAGGTGATAGTTGCGGATGCAAGGAGCAGGTCATTGTTGGATCTTAGTGGACGGGCTGGAGTATACTTGTGTATTAGAGAGGATAGGTAGAGGGGAGTGGCATTGGTGAGAGTTTTGTATGTAAGGGTAAGGATTTTGAATTTGATTCTGCTGTGAATGGGGAGCCAATGAAGGGACTCACAGAGAGGTGCAGCAGATACAGATCGACGGGAAAGGTGGATCAGCCTGGCAGAGGCATTTAGGATGGATTGAAGAGGGAGAGGCGGGAAAGAGGAAGGCCAGCGAGTAGGTTATTGCAGTAGTCAAGTCGGGAGATAACAAGGGAGTGGATTATTTGCTTTGTGGTGTCAGCGCTCAGAAAAGGGCGAATTTTGGAAATATTGCGTAGATAATTGCGGCAGGAAGTAGAAAGCGATTGGATATGGGGGACGAAGGATAGGTTTGAGTCAAGTGCAGCTCCGAGGCAGCGGACTTGGGGCGATGGGGAAATGGTGATGCCGTCAACAGGGATAGAGAAGTCAGAAGTCGGCGTAGAGTTTGAGGGGGGGATAAGAAGGAGCTCAGTCTTGGACATGTTAATCTTTAGGTGGTGAGAGGCCATCCAGGAAGAAATACCAGATAAGCAGTTGCTGACATGAGAGAGGACAGAGGGAGAGAGAGCAGGGGTGGAGGGGTAGATCTGGGTGTCATCAGCATAGAGGTGATATTTGAAGCCATAACTGTTGATAAGTTTACCCAGCGAAGAAGTATAGATGGAGAAGAGTAGAGGACCCAGAACAGATCCTTGAGGTACTCCAACAGACAGAGGCATAGGAGAGGAGGAGTCGCCGGCAAATGACACAGAAAAAGACCTGTGAGAAAGATAGGAGTGAATCCAGGAAAGAGCAATGTCACAGAGGCCAAAAGAGCTAAGGGTCTGTAGGAGGAGGGGGTGGTCAACTGTGTCCAAGGAAGCTGAGAGGTCAAGTAAGATGAGTATAGAGTAGTGGCCAATATTTTTAGCAGAGAGAAGATCGTTTGTGACCTTGGTAAGGGCAGTCTCAGTTGAGTGTTTTGGGCGGAATCCGGATTGCAGTGGGTCAAGCAAGGAGTTGTCGGACAGGAAGTGGGTTAGGCGATTGTAAACTAGTTTTTCAAGGAGTTTTGATGTTAGTGGAAGCAGTGACATGGGGCGGTAGCTTTCAGGAGAATTAGGGTCAAGGGAGGGTTTTTTGAGTATGGGAGTGACTTTTGCATGTTTGAAAGAAGATGGGAATGAGCCGGTAGAGAGAGATAGGTTGAAGATGAGGGTAAGAGCAGGAGTGAGGGTGGAAGATAGGGAGGGTATTAGATGGGAAGGGATAGGGTCGAGTGGGCAGGTAGTGAGGCGTGAGGAAGATAGTAAGGAAGAAACTTCATTCTCAGTAGTTGGATGGAAGATAGAGAGGGTGGCAGAGGGAGTAATTGGTCCTGTTGTTGGAATATTGCAGATTGGTGTTGGGATGTTGCTTCAGATAGTACGTGTTTTGTTTAAAAAGTAGTCTGCCAGGTCTTGAGAACTAAAGACAGGTGGGGGTGGTGGAGCAGGTGGGTAGAGGAGAGAGTTAAAGGTGGAGAAGAGTCGTTTAGGGTTTGAGGAAAGAGTAGATATGAGAGAAGAGAAGTTTGCTTGGCTAAGTGAAGAGCAGAAGTGTATGAACGAAGAATAAACTTATAGTGTATGAAATCGGGTTCAGAGTGAGTTTTCCTCCAGACAAGCTCAGCAGTACAGGAGCATTTTTGCAAATAGCGTGTTTGCTGAGCATGCCAGGGCTGTAACTGACGGCGTGGTGTTTTGCGCAGCTGGGGAGGGGCAAGTGTGTCTAATGCAGAGGAGAGAGTTTTGTTATAGTGGGCTGTAGCAAGATCAGGGCAGGTTATACTGGAGGTGTGAGGGAGATTTTGAATGATTTTTGAAAATTGGAGCGGATCCACAGCATGTGTATTTCTACAGGTGCGGGGGCGTAAAAAACTGCAAAGCAAATATAATTTTTTTATTTTTATTTTTTTTTTTTAAATCCAGAGATATTGTTTCAATTATTTCATGTCTTACCAAGCATGTGCTTTACTTATTTTACAAACCACTTAAGAGTGATAACCGGAAAGTAAAGAAGGTGAATAAGAATCTGTATAAAACAAATGTAAAACGCTGCAAAGCAAATTAATTTTATATAATAAACATATCAGCTGCCATGAACAGACAGACAAATATTTTCAGTAATGTGATGGAATGCAAAGATACTGTTTATCAAGTAAATTTTTATTACAAATAATTTCAATTATGTGTTCCAAGAGTCATAGGGGCCAAATTATTAAGCTCCAAATGGAGCTTGATGCCCCTGTTTCTGCGCAAGCCTTCAAAACTTGCTCCATAACTTGTCCGCTGCCTCTTAAGCTGCGGTCTTCAATCCGCCCGATCCTATACGATCGGGCTGATTGACACCCCCTGCTAGCGACCGATTGGCCGCAAATCTTAGGGGACGGCATTGCACAAGCAGTTCACCAGAACTGCTTGTGCAATGATAAATGCCGACAGCGCATGCTGTCTGCATTTATCGATGTGCAGCGGATATGATACGCAACATCGCATCATGTCCGTCCGCACTTTAGTAAATCGGACCCATAGGCTCATAGGAAATGTGCACCACACAGAATAATAATTAGTTATCAAGCGTTTTAAAGAGCACATCTTAATCATGCCAAAATATTTCTGGTATTAAAATACAATGCATACATATATAACTTATTATGCCACTTCATGTGAATAGCATTACAAGTATTGTGTTTAATGTCCTGCATCTGCATACTAACAGATATATTGTGATTAGCCAGAAAAATTAATCGATGTACTAAAATCTACGGAATTATGAAACAGAACGAAAATTTTGATCACTTATTATTTGATTAAAAGGGACAGTCTACTCCAGAATGTAGATTGTTTAAAAAGATAGATAATCCCTTGTGCATGTTCCTCTTTAGCACTCAATTGCAGCAGTATTTCCAACAATGTTCGCAGCATACATTGTTGCAAACATTGCTGCCCTAGAGTACTAACGATACATTCCCATTACTTAGCTTCTTTCAGCCTACCTAGTATAATTCTTCAACAAATGATACCACTGGAAAAAGGAAATGTACATTTTAACACAGTTATATGAAAGTAACCGTGCAAAAAGAATATAATTCTCTAACAAAACACAACAAAAATACCTTACAAAGTACACTTACACCCATAAACTACACTATTAACCCCTAAACCGCTATCCCCTACAACGCAAAGTATTAAACTAATAACTAAACCCCCTAACTTAACCCCAATTAAAATACACATAATATAAAAAATATACTAACTACCTTAAAAAAGTGAGAGAAAAAAAAAAAACTTACCTGTAAAATAAAATAAAAACATAAGCTTAAACTAAAAAAAAACTAATTACTTTAAAAAAAATTACAGCCTACATTACAAAAAAAACTAACCCATTACAAAAATAAAAACCTACCCTTACAAAAAAAATTAAACAACTGAAATTATCCAAAATAAAAAATATTCCTATTCTAATACCCCAAAAATAAAAAAATATGCACTCTAAAATAAAAATAAATCCTAATCTACAAATAAACTACCAATAGCCCTTAAAATGGCCGTTTGTAGGGCATTGCCCTCAAGTGAACAGCTCTTGTGCATAAAAAATAAAGCAATTACCCCCTAATATCACAACCCCCCACCACCCCAAAAATAAAAAAATCCTAACTAAAAAAAAAAAAAAAACTCTTTTGCTGCCCATTAAAAATAAAAAAGTCCTAATATTAAAAAAAAATATATATATATAAAAAAAAAAGTTACACTAACCACAAAATTGGTACTCACCAATGATGAAGGGTGGCGTTCCATCTTCATCCATCGCGGGACCATCTTCTTCAATCTTCATCCCGGCCACGGTCCATCTTCTATCTTAATCCCAGTGGCAGCCGTGAGGTCAGTCCTCATTTTCAGCCAGGCGACACGGTCCTCTTCATGCGTTCTCCAGCCACACACTGAAGAATGAATTGGGGTACCCTTGCATTCCTATTGGCTGATTTGATTCTTCAAATTCAAATCAGCCAATAGGATGAAAGCAGCTTTTATCCTATTGGCCAATTTGAATTTGTTCAGCCAATAGGAATGCAAGGGTACCCCTATATAAAAAGGGTACCTTGCATTCAATTTTCAGTGTACGGCTGGAGATCACATGAAGAGGACGTCCGTGTAACCTGGCTGAAGATGAGGACCAACGTCGCCATCTCCAATGACCTCGCCACCAGAGGTTTAGATACAAGATAATCACAGAGGTAAAAAGTATATAAATAGAACCGTGTTGTTTATGCAAAACAAGGCTTGCTCAAAGTACTCGATATAAGGACTGTATCAGAGAGGTAAGTGAACGGTTGTAGCCTTGCGGGCCACAATATCCGGAAGTATCACTTTAACAACTACACACCACAGACCGGAACGTGTTACACTGTGTGCCCAGAATTTATGT
Organism: Bombina bombina; assembly: GCF_027579735.1. NCBI lineage: Eukaryota > Metazoa > Chordata > Amphibia > Anura > Bombinatoridae > Bombina > Bombina bombina. Next base: position 731,177,574 of record NC_069502.1, read on the forward strand.
GAAAAATAGGGAGATCATATCCATTTTTTCAAAAATAAAGCTCAGTTTTTTTTCACTGAGTGCAACCTTGTCCTTCTTTGGTGAGGATTTATTTTTTCCTTTCTCTGTGCTTCAGTAATATTGGTATAAATTTTGTCTTTGAACTGCTAGCACCAGTTGAAGCACATTCAATTTAGTACAGTGTGCACCCTTTTATTTTGTGGATATATACATACACACACATGGTACTGTTCAAAAGTCTTAGGCCATAATTAGATTTGTTTGTTTTAGCAATGGTATAATGATCATATATAATTATTTATCTGTCTCTTTGTTAGTATACAACCAGAAAATACAGGATATTTGTATGCAGTATTAAAAAATGATTTATTTTTAGAAAAAAACTGCTTCTATATGCTAAAGTGGTAAGTATTTAGTGTGACCTCCTCTTACACTTTAGCAATAGCAGGAACCTGACTCTTGTAAACCTAAATGGAATGGAACCCTAATTAATGTCATTGCAATCACCTGTATTTGTCCTACTATTTCATGTCAAAATGACTGCTGTTAAAAAGATCTATTACACCAGGTTTGTGCAAGACATGCTTGAGCATTATATATACGTGGTACAAGTTTAATTCATTGGAAGCTTGCTAATAAGACCAACTTTCAATCATATCATTCCATTCAAAATGCCAAAGATCACAGAATTTGACAGACATAAAATCATACTTTTGCATCAGCAAGGCCACTCTCAAAGGGAAATCAGCAAACAAACTGGATGCTCAAGATGTGGTATTCAAGAAGTTTTAAAGAAATTTGAAGAATCAGGAGAGGTCAAGGGGAAAACAAAACAAAACAAAAGACTGGAAGGCTAAGAAAACTTTCAAAATCTGATGAGAAGTTTCTCAGAGTTTCTTCTTTGAGAGACCGGAAGAAGTCCAGCAAGAATCTGGCTCAGCATCTGACAGCTTCATAGAGATGCCAAGTTGACCTACAGTCCGAAGAAGCTTGATCAGGAATGGCCTTTGTGGAAGGGTAGCAGCCAAGAAACCACTTTTTTGGAAGAGGAACAGAGTGAAAAGGCCAAGCTATGCTATAGCTCACAAAGATTGGAATGAAGATCAGTGGAAATAGTATTATGGAGTAACGAATGCAAGTTTAATCCAAGAAGATTTGGAAAGAAATGGAAGAATGAGTGCTTGTGGCAATGAGTGAATCATGGTAGAGGGTTTGTCCTCAACAGAGTCCAGACCTGAATATTATAGAGGCAGTATGGGATCATCTGGACAGAGAAAGAAATAAGACAACCTAAATCTAAAGAAGTGCTGAAAGAAGCCTGGTATAATATGCCAGAAGATTACTTCAGAAAACTTCAGGACAGTCTCCCCAAAAGAGTTCAAGATGTGCTTAGTGCCAAGGGAGGATAAATATGGATGGTCATTAAAACTCTGCTAAAACAACAAATCTAATGGTGGCCTAAGACTTTTCCACAGATTATATATATATATATATATATATATATATATATATATATATATATATATATATATATATATATATATATATATATATATATATATATATATATATATATATATATATATATATATACACACATATATACATATACATACATACATACATACATATACACACACACATATACATACATACATACACACATACACACACTATTTTGCTAGTATGTATGTTGCAAAGTCATGAATGCAATATATATAGTTTTCCGACAACCAACCTGGGGGTTACAGAACACAAAAGTTAAGTGTGTTTGCTGCAGAACAGATGGTGTATCTTCATAAATAAGCATGCTCAAACATTTTTCACAAGAAATTATACACATAATCTTTTCAAGCTGGCAGGCAAAAAAACAAAACAAAAAAAAAAAACACATCAACATGTATTTTACCTTAATGTCCCAATCCCTTTTTGATGTGACAGATCATGCATCAATATAGTTAGTCTATGAGGTATCATGTCCATACAAATATACCTACTGAGGGAATTGGAATGGTCTTAAAAAGTAGATGAATACAGAATTGGTGCTTCTTTAAGTATTTTAAAGGACAATAAATGTGCCTCTTCATTGTCAGTTATTTTCCTTGGATGTCTACCCAGTGAAATGGATACGTATATTTAACCTTTTCATTGTTGAGATCTTTACAAATATTCTTAAATGGGCATTTTAATGCCACAAATGCTTGTTCTAATGTGTTAATTCATGTTTGCATTCCTTATCCTAGCTAATTATAACGGTTGATAACAATCCTTTAAGTCTAAAACATTTGCTAAACTTTTCTAAACGATTGTGATTAAGCCCTAGAAGTTTTTCCCACCTCCACAAAGGGGTTAAACACATAGGTTAAGTTCACAGGTCACAAGTACTGCATTTGTGTTGTGGTTTATAATATATCCAAAACACGATTTGGGATACACACAAACATGTCTCAATTTTGAATGAAATCCATTTCTTTGTTCTTAGGTCTCCTCCCCTACAGTAAGTACAGAGTTAATAGTAAGCACTCAGACACTTTAAAAAGATGTATAGCTCACACAATTAATTAGCATAGGAAAAAATAGCTAATATAGACAGCTTTTTAATCCTATAATAAGATGTGTGTTTATTTTTAGCTTTTTAGCTGCAGGATTATAGCCATTATACTATGCCCCATTGTAAAAAAGTATTCAGGATTAAGATAAAATAGGGAAAAAATTATATATAAATATATATTCTTCAGAAGTTGACAAACAAGGAGCCAGGAAGCCACAGGCTCCTAGAAATATACGTACTGCCTAAACGAACAATTGGTTCTATGCCTTCTCTCAACTGTCCTATTTTAAAGATGCGAATATTCCAAAAACAAAATTTATGCTTACCTGATAAATTCATTTCTCCTGTAGTGTGGTCAGTCCACGGGTCATCATTACTTCTGGGATATTAACTCCTCCCCAACAGGAAGTGCAAGAGGATTCACCCAGCAGAGCCGCTATACAGCTCCTCCCCTCTACGTCACACCCAGTCATTCGACCAAGAACCAACGAGAAAGGAGAAGCCAAAGGGTGCAGTGGTGACTGGAGTATAATTTAAAAAATTTAGACCTGCCATAAAAAACAGGGCGGGCCGTGGACTGACCACACTACAGGAGAAATGAATTTATCAGCTAAGCATAAATTTTGTTTTCTCCTGTTAAGTGTGGTCAGTCCACGGGTCATCATTACTTCTGTGATACCAATACCAAAGCTAAAGTACACGGATGACGGGAGGGACAGGCAGGCTCTTTATACGGAAGGAACCACTGCCTGAAGAACCTTTCTCCCAAAAACAGCCTCCGAAGAAGCAAAAGTGTCAAATTTGTAAAATTTGGAAAAAGTATGAAGAGAAGACCAAGTTGCAGCCTTGCAAATCTGTTCAACAGAAGCCTCATTCTTAAAGGCCCAAGTGGAAGCCACAGCTCTAGTAGAATGAGCTGTAATTCTTTCAGGAGGCTGCTGACCAGCAGTCTCATAGGCTAAACGTATTATGCTACGAAGCCAAAAAGAGAGAGAGGTAGCCGAAGCTTTTTGACCTCTCCTCTGACCAGAATAAACGACAAACAGGGAAGACGTTTGTCGAAAATCCTTAGTTGCCTGTAGATAAAATTTCAGGGCACGGACTACATCTAGATTGTGTAGAAGACGTTCCTTCTTCGAAGAAGGATTAGGACACAAAGATGGAACAACAATCTCTTGATTGATATTCCTGTTAGTGACCACCTTAGGTAAGAACCCAGGTTTAGTACGCAGAACTACCTTGTCTGAATGAAAAATCAGATAAGGAGAATCACAATGTAAGGCAGATAACTCAGAGACTCTTCGAGCCGAGGAAATAGCCATTAAAAACAGAACTTTCCAAGATAACAGCTTGATATCAATGGAATGAAGGGGTTCAAACGGAACACCCTGTAAAACATTAAGAACTAAGTTCAAACTCCATGGTGGAGCAACAGTTTTAAACACAGGCTTGATCCTAGCTAAAGCCTGACAAAAAGCTTGAACGTCCGGAACTTCTGACAGACGTTTGTGTAAAAGAATGGACAGAGCTGAAATCTGTCCCTTTAAGGAACTAGCGGATAAACCCTTTTCTAAACCTTCTTGTAGAAAAGACAATATCCTAGGAATCCTAACCTTACTCCATGAGTAACTCTTGGATTCGCACCAATATAAGTATTTGCGCCATATCTTATGGTAAATCTTTCTGGTAACAGGCTTCCTAGCCTGTATTAAGGTATCAATTACTGACTCAGAAAAACCACGTTTTGATAAAATCAAGCGTTCAATTTCCAAGCAGTCAGCTTCAGAGAAATTAGATTTTGATGTTTGAAGGGACCCTGGATCAGAAGGTCCTGTTTCAGAGGCAGAGACCAAGGTGGACAGGATGACATGTCCACTAGATCTGCATACCAAGTCCTGCGTGGCCATGCAGGCGCTATTAGAATCACTGATGCTCTCTCCTGTTTGATTCTGGCAATCAATCGAGGAAGCATCGGGAAGGGTGGAAACACATAAGCCATCCCGAAGGTCCAAGGTGCTGTCAAAGCATCTATCAGAACCGCTCCCGGATCCCTGGATCTGGACCCGTAACGAGGAAGCTTGGCGTTCTGTCGAGACGCCATGAGATCTATCTCTGGTTTGCCCCAACGTCAAAGAATTTGGGCAAAAACCTCCGGGTGAAGTTCCCACTCCCTCGGATGAAAAGTCTGACGACTTAGGAAATCCGCCTCCCAGTTCTCCACTCCCGGGATGTGGATTGCTGACAGGTGGCAAGAGTGAGACTCTGCCCAGCGAATTATCTTTGATACTTCCATCATTGCTAGGGAGCTTCTTGTCCCTCCCTGATGGTTGATGTAAGCTACAGTCGTGATGTTGTCCGACTGAAACCTGATGAACCCCCGAGTTGTTAACTGGGGCCAAGCCAGAAGGGGATTGAGAACTGCTCTCAATTCCAGAATGTTTATTGGCAGGAGACTCTCCTCCTGATTCCATTGTCCCTGAGCCTTCAGAGAATTCCAGACAGCGCCCCAACCTAGTAGGCTGGCGTCTGTTGTTACAATTGTCCAGTCTGGCCTGCTGAATGGCATCCCCCTGGACAGATGTGGTCGAGAAAGCCACCATAGAAGAGAATTTCTGGTCTCTCGATCCAGATTCAGAGTAGGGGACAAGTCTGAGTAATCCCCATTCCATTGACTTAGCATGCACAATTGCAGCGGTCTGAGATGTAGGCGTGCAAAGGGAACTATGTCCATTGCCGCTACCATTAAGCCGATCACCTCCATGCATTGAGCTACTGACGGGTGTTGAATGGAATGAAGGACACGGCATGCATTTTGAAGCTTTGTTAACCTGTCTTCTGTCAGGTAAATCTTCATTTCTACAGAATCTATAAGAGTCCCCAAGAAGGGAACTCTTGTGAGTGGAAAGAGAGAACTCTTCTTTTCGTTCACCTTCCATCCATGCGACCTTAGAAATGCCAGTACTAACTCTGTATGAGACTTGGCAGTTTGAAAGCTTGAAGCTTGTATCAGAATGTCATCTAGGTACGGAGCTACCGAAATTCCTCGCGGTCTTAGTACCGCCAGAAGAGCACCCAGAACCTTTGTGAAGATTCTTGGAGCCGTAGCCAATCCGAATGGAAGAGCTACAAACTGGTAATGCCTGTCTAGGAAGGCAAACCTTAGATACCGGTAATGATCTTTGTGAATCGGTATGTGAAGGTAAGCATCCTTTAAATCCACTGTGGTCATGTACTGACCCTTTTGGATCATGGGTAAGATTGTCCGAATAGTTTCCATTTTGAACGATGGAACTCTTAGGAATTTGTTTAGGATCTTTAAATCCAAGATTGGCCTGAAAGTTCCCTCTTTTTTGGGAACCACAAACAGATTTGAGTAAAACCCTTGTCCTTGATCCGACCGCGGAACCGGATGGATCACTCCCATTAGTAAAAGATCTTGTACACAGCGTAGAAACGCCTCTTTCTTTATTTGGTTTGTTGACAACCTTGACAGATGAAATCTCCCTTTTGGGGGAGAGGATTTGAAGTCCAGAAGATATACCTGAGATATGATCTCAAACGCCCAGGGATCCTGGACATCTCTTGCCCAAGCCTGGGCGAAGAGAGAAAGTCTGCCCCCCACTAGATCCGTTCCCGGATCGGGGGCCCTCAATTCATGCTGTCTTAGGGGCAGCAGCAGGTTTCCTGGCCTGCTTGCCCTTGTTCCAGGACTGGTTAGGTCTCCAGCCTTGTCTGTAGCGAGCAACAGCTCCTTCCTGTTTTGGTGCAGAGGAAGTTGATGCTGCTCCTGCTTTGAAATTACGAAAGGAACGAAAATTAGACTGTCTAGCCTTAGGTTTGGCTCTGTCTTGAGGCAGGGCATGGCCTTTACCTCCTGTAATGTCAGCGATAATTTCTTTCAACCCGGGCCCGAATAAGGTCTGCCCTTTGAAAGGTATGTTAAGTAATTTAGATTTAGAAGTAACGTCAGCTGACCAGGATTTTAGCCACAGCGCTCTGCGTGCCTGAATGGCGAATCCGGAATTTTTAGCCGTAAGCTTAGTTAAATGTACTACGGCATCCGAAATAAATGAATTAGCTAGCTTAAGTGTCTTAAGCTTGTTTGAAATCTCATCTATAGTTATTGAGTCAAGAGTCTCTTCCAGGGACTCGGACCAAAAAGCGGCCGCGGCCGTGACAGACGCAATACATGCAAGGGGTTGCAATATAAAACCTTGTTGAACAAACATTTTCTTAAGGTAACCCTCTAATTTTTTATCCATCGGATCTGAAAAGGCACAGCTATCCTCCACCGGGATAGTGGTACGCTTAGCCAGAGTAGAAACCGCTCCCTCCACCTTAGGGACCGTCTGCCATAAGTCCCGTGTGGTGGCGTCTATTGGAAACATTTTTCTAAACACAGGAGGGGGGGAAAAGGGTACACCGGGCCTATCCCACTCCTTAGCGATTATCTCTGTAAGCCTCTTAGGTATAGGAAATACGTCAGTACTCGCCGGTACCGCATAGTATCTATCCAGCCTACATAATTTCTCTGGGATTGCAACGGTGTTACAATCATTTAGAGCTGCTAATACCTCCCCTAACAGTACACGGAGGTTTTCGAGTTTAAACTTAAAATTAGAAATGTCTGAATCCATTCTATTGGGATCAGAACCGTCACCTGCTGATTGAAGCTCTCCGTCCTCATGTTCAGCATAGTGTGACGCAGTATCAGACATGGCCCTGTTATCAACAGCGCACTCTGTTCTCACCCCAGAGTGATCACGCTTACCCCTTAGTTCTGGTAATTTAGCCAAAACTTCAGTCATAACATTAGCCATATCCTGTAATGTGATTTGTAATGGCCGCCCTGATGTACTCGGCGCTACAATATCACGCACCTCCCGAGCGGGAGATGCAGGTACTGACACGTGAGGCGAGTTAGTCGGCATAACTCTCCCCTCGTTGTTTGGTGAAATATGTTCAATTTGTACAGATTGACTTTTATTTAAAGTAGCATCAATGCAATTAGTACATAAATTTCTATTGGGCTCCACTTTGGCTTTAGCACATATAGCACAGAGAAATTCCTCTGAATCAGACATGTTTAATACACTAGCAAATAAACTAGCAACTTGGAAATACTTTTCAAGTAATTTACAATAATATGAAAACGTACTGTGCCTTTAAGAAGCACAGAAAAAAGTTATGACAGTTGAGAAATAATAAACTGAGAAACTATAACATCAAATCTTTTCCGGTAAAAACACAATTTTAGCAAAGGATTGCCCCCATTAGTAATGGATAACTAACCCTGATAGCAGAAAAAAAGTACAGAAATAAACGTTTTTTATCACAGTCAGCTACAATCTCACAGCTCTGCTGTGAGTGATTACCTCCCTCAAAATAAGTTTTGAAGACCCCTGAGCTCTGTAGAGACGAACCGGATCATGCAGGGAAGACCAGAGACTTCTGACTGAATTTTTTGATGCGTAGCAAAAGCGCCAAAATAGGCCCCTCCCCCTCACACACAACAGTGAAGGAGATCAGTAAACTGTCTTAAATTAAATAAAACGACTGCCAAGTGGAAAAAAACAGTGCCCAAAAACATTTTTTCACCCAGTACCTCAGAAAATTAAACGATTTAACATGCCAGCAAAAACGTTTAACATCAAGTAAATGAAATGTCATTAGAAAGCCTGTTGCTAGTCACTGCAAATTAGGCTAAAGTCTTATGCATACAGTATTATCCCAGTGAAGTGCCATTCCCCAGAATACTGAAGTGTAAAATATACATACATGACAGCCTGATACCAGTTGCTACTACTGCATTTAAGTCTGAGCTTACATTATATCGGTATGGCAGAATTTTCTCAGTCAATTCCATTGTCAGAAAATAATATGCTGCTACATACCTCTTTGCAGATTAACCTGCCCGCTGTCCCCTGATCTGAAGTTTACCTCACTCCTCAGATGGCCGAGAACAGCAATATGATCTTAACTACGCCGGCTAAAATCATACAAAAAACTCAGGTAGATTCTTCTTCAAATTCTACCAGAGAAGGAACAACACACTCCGGTGCTGTTATAAAATAACAAACTTTTGATTGAAGGTATAAAACTAAGTATAATCACCACAGTCCTCTCACACATCCTATCTATTAGTTGGGTGCAAGAGAATGACTGGGTGTGACGTAGAGGGGAGGAGCTGTATAGCGGCTCTGCTGGGTGAATCCTCTTGCACTTCCTGTTGGGGAGGAGTTAATATCCCAGAAGTAATGATGACCCGTGGACTGACCACACTTAACAGGAGAAACCCAAACCTTTTCCGGTGTTCTGTCGAGATTTGCTACCTTAATGTGCGCATGCTATTGATTATGTAATCACACTTCACATGTTTCAAAATAATCTGTGGAACACGATTACATATTTAGAAGCATGTGCACATTGAAGTAGCACTTTTTGGCGGAGGACTAAATGACTCCTCACATTTGTTATTAAATGCGGCCATGTAGATGCGCACATGCGCAATTAAACATGCTGGTAGCAAAATAATATGCATTTACTAATATGCTTACTCCTCAAGGCAGAATATTGTGCACGTGAAAAACTGTTATAGAAGTGGAGAGAAACGTTATTTAATTTTCATTACATCTAGAACTGCAACGCCGTCACCGGCGTGTATGGATGAGCATTCAAAAACCTGCATGTTTAAAAGGGACAGTCAAGTCCAAAAAAAAAACCCTTTCATGATTCAGATAGGGCATGCAATTTTAAACAACTTTCCAATTGACTTTTATCATTAAGTTTGCTTTGTTCCCTTGGTGGTTTTTTTGAAAAGCTAAGCCTAGCTAGGCTCAAACTGATTTCTAAACCATTGAAAACCGCCCCTTAGCTCAGAGCATTTTGAAAGTTTTTTACAGTTAGACAGTACTAGTTCATGTGTGTCATATAGATAACATTGTGCTCACTCCCGTGGAGTTATTTAAGGGATCTGCACTGATTGACTAAACTGCATGTCTGTCAAAAGCACTGAGATAAGGCGGCAGTCTGCAGAGGCTTAGATACAAGATAATCACAGAGGTAAAAAGTGTATTAATATAACTGTGTTGGTTATGCAAACTTGGGAATGGGTAATAAAGGGATTATCTATCTTTTTAAACAATAACAATTCTGGTGTAGACTGTCCCTTTAACTGCACATGCATGCATCTACATGGTCACTTTAACAACAAACACAAGGAGTAATTTAGTCCGCCATTGAAATTTGCTACCTCCGTGTGCGCATGTTTTTACTTATGTCATCACATTCCACACATTCTTTTGAAACATGTGGAGTGCGATTACGTAATTGTGCGCATGCACACACTAAGGTAGAAAATCTCGACAAGGGAGCAAATTTTGATAGAACACCAGTTCCTAGCAGTTTGGATAAAGTGTTTTCTACCTGTAGTACTAATGTGGTGACTAATATGATTATACCCAGCCTATTCCATTCACATAAGTATTTGAAGTTCATAAGGCTGGTTTCTGGCACTTTGAAGACTATCTTTCTTGTTAATGAGCAGGAGTTCTAAGTGTCTGTTGTGTTTTTATCTTGCTCTTCTAGAAAGCTAATAGTTCCTCCCGCTCTCCATTTGAATAATTATTTGTAATATAGATATACCATTCTAATAAGATTTACCAATAAGTAAATGGAAAGTTGTATTACAGTGATATTGTATTGTAAAACTAAAAGGCCACATTTTGAGGATATCTGAACAAGAGCACAGGTGAAATAATCAGCTGATTAGTAAACCTAGTTATTTTACCTGCTCTCATCCAAGGTAATCCTAAAAACCTGGCCTGTTGGGGAGGCTTGAGGAAAGGTTTGAAAACCAGTGTGCTAATTGAAACCACAGTTTAATAAAATGGGCTGAGTGTGTAGGGAGGGAAGACCTCCTTATCTGTATTAATATTATACACAAAGTCCTCATCAAATTTCTCAATATTTACTCAAAAAGATTACTTTGGGTCAATGATAAAAAACTAGCCATCATGGACAGAAATCATGCAAAAAAATGTTTAGACATTACATTGTAATATAACAGTCTCATCTATAACCATGCATAGTGCAATAAACACCTCTCAAGCTACAATTTGTGCATCTAAAGTTCTTTAGTGGACCTTGCAGTGCTGACAAGAAGTTTTAGATAATCTCACCAGAGCAGGCATCTTAAAATCACTTGCCCCTTAGAGAGAACAATGAAAAATTTACATTTTAGTACCTCTTTCACAACACCACCACTGTGAGCATGATTTCATCTAAACATTCTTGTTTACATAGTTTTTCTAGAACCTTTACTGAAGTACTGAAATTATTAGTCCAGGTGGATATACAAGGCAAAATCAACTATTTTAACTGGGAAACTAAAAGGTAAAAGGATATGTTGTAACAATGTATTACACTCTAACAGGTAAAATAGATCATTCAGTACACTGTCCCTTTAAAGTGATGCAGCAGATAAGTTCACTGTATTTAACGCTGGTGCAAGGAACACGGCCTTAAAGGGACCCTGAACCCAATTTTTTTCTTTCATGATTCAGACAGACAGAGCATGACATTTTAAGCAACTTTCTAATTTACTCCTATTATCAATTTTTCTTCGTTCTCTTGCTATCTTTATTTTAAAAGCAGGAATGAAATCTTAGCAGTCAGCCCATTTTAGGTTCAGCACCATGGACAGTGCTTCCTTATTGGAGGCTTACATTTACCCACCAATAAGCAAGCATAACCCAGGTTCTCAACTAAAAACGGGCCGGCTCCTATGCATCACATTCCTGCTTTTTAAATAAAGATAGCAAGAGAACAAAGAAAAATTGATAATAGGAGTAAAGAATAAAGTTGCTTAAAATTGCATGCTCTATCTGAATCACGAAAGAAAATTATTTGGACTAAGTGTCCCTTTAAAATCACGTGATCGCATTTACTTTTGCGTGATTTAATTTTTCCAGCAAATGTTTACGTCTGGAGAGATAATTGCTCTTACTCCACACTTTCCAAAGAGGCAAAAAGCACATTACGCAATACCTGCAAATGTTGCTAATCAAAAAAGCAGGTTTAGGCAAATTGCAGCATTTTTTTAAAACCTCTGTTACAGATTTTGCTGTTTGCCCTCCATGGGGAGTGTGGGACAATTTTTGTTACACTACAGCAAGAGGTGTTTTTGTCCATTTAAAGGGACATTCCAGATATAACCATTTTTCCCCACAATAAAGGGACATGAAATGCAGTGATAAAGAAATATAAAATATTTAATTATGCATAGCAATCAATCAAGTTTTACCATATACTTTCATTATTATATTGCCCTTGCTGCTCAAAATTCTAAGAAGTGGAAGCACAAAATGCAGATTTCAGAAGACGTACCCCTCTAATTGCCTCAATAGAGGTGATTAGATAGGGACAATGGTGGTTTTAATATCAAAAGTGGCTTACTATGGATATTTTATCAATAAGTTTGGATTGGTTCATCCATACTTTTTTCCCACTTTATTTCTTTTATAATAATAATTTAAAAAAAAGTCAGGATATTTAGAATTTTAGAGGTTTTTCCAAGATCTGTTTTATATATTATGTAATTTTGCATATTAAAATGCTTTATAAGGCTTCAAGATTAAAAAAAAAACAGTAGGTAAATGTAGAACTTAATAAAAAAAAAACTACTTGAAAGCTTTAAATTACATGAAAGTTAGAAAATAAATTATTCTAAGACAATAGTGCAGGTTTTCTTTTAAAGGACAAAAGGTGCGGGACAAAAAGCGCTCCGTGGTTGGAGCTAACCAAAAATACGGGATAAGTGTGATGATAATAAATTTCTATAAAATAATTTCTATATAATACATTCCATGAAGATAGGAAAATAAAACGTATATTTGGATATGACAAAAATATTTTTAATATATATAAATGTATATATATATATATATATTATTTTATTAAAATTCAAGTATAAAGCACAAAAATGGAAAATATGATGCCGGCATCAATAAAATATATATACTAAGTTATATACTAAAAACAATTGCTACAGTAAGCGTTAGTAACAAATGGTTGCGGTAGTGGAACAACAATACAGTAGATAATAACAATCATGTATAATAATACATATAGCAGGATAATAGCAAGATGGTTACTATGTACATACAGCAGCATGAAACATAAATAACGGCTCAATGTTCATAAACAAGGGCTGATAGATCGCTATGACAAAACGTTATGGGAGAAAGTTTTTATCCTTTATGATGAAACATTACAATAAATCTGTGTGCATCTTCGGCTGTGCACAGCTTAATAACTCACTGTTCGTGGTAATGTGTTAGGTATCCAGGTTCCGTTGAATGCTCTGAGGGGCGTGATGACGTCAGAGCATGTGACCTGGTCGGCTTAATTTTATAGGTCTCTCACCGCTGATGATTCTTTGTTAGAAGTAGACAAAGTATCTCCGTGATTGAAGATTCAATGAGGCTGAAGAGAAACGGTGTTTGCTTAATTGTAGCAGAATAATTTCCGTTGAATCCTTTAATGTTGGATGTCAAACTCTGACACGTAGATTTAAAGTTTGATCGAGACAGGTCAAATGCTCTGGGTCCACTACCATAAGCTTCATAGAATTTGCGACGTGCGTTCTGCGTGAACATGCAAAACCTTTCAGTACAATTTTGTTCTGCCAGTCAAATGCTGTAACTTAGCACGGTCTATTTTTGTGTCTGCATTAGGTGCCCCCAATATAGTCAAGAAACTAGTCGCACTTTCTTAATTTTTTTTTATTAATATCTATGATTTTTTGCTGGCAAATTATACAAGACATGCGTTGCCAGAATCACAAAAAAAATGTTTTTTTAAAGTAAAGGCAATTCTTTTTTTTTTTTAAATTGCTGCATGTAAAAGATTATGGTTTTTTTTTTATTGACATTCCTGTGATTTTTTTACTGTACACTTGTGAATGTGTGTCCTTGCCCACCAATATAGCTAAAAACAAAACAAACAGAGCGCAACTTGTGACTTGTGTAAAAATATCTATTATAGCATAACATATAATAAAAATGCACTTACAAGATATGCAGTAGTAAAAGCACATAACTCAGTCTCTTAAGATAACAGTTCTCTGGTCCACTCGACTTTCAGACCCACCAGTCATCTCTCCCAAATGCCGCTGTAGGAAACAGATTGGTGGCTTGTGTTCCATAACAGCTACCATACACCAAGCCAAGCTGACCATCTGTTTCCAACTACAGCATTCGGGAGCGACGATCGTTGGAAAGTCGAGTGGACCGGAAAGCTGTTATCTTAGCGACTGAGTCATATGCTTTCACTACTGCACATCTTGTGCATTTTTATTATTTGCTATGCTGTAATAAATATTTTTACATAAGTCGCATATGCGTTCTGTTTTGTTTTTAGACTTTTTTCCTTATCAGATCCGCTGGGTTATCTTAATCATGGAGCAACATACACTGCGAGAAAGAAAATGTACCTTTTGGGGAGATACTACTGGCTATAACACTCAGGTCTCATTAAGGGACTTTGTGAGTGAGAAGATTGGAAGTTTTTGCGTCCAAAGAACAGAAATGTTTCAAGAATAAAAGCCTTGGACTTGTGGTACTTTATATCCAATTCTCTCTGATATTTAGTAACTCAGCGTTAGCTTGCAACTTGTCTATACATTTTGCAGCTATTTGTAGCAACTCTATCCAAAGTATTGTTAGCTTAAGATATGAATCATTGTTGCGCCTATCCCATATTTTGTTTCTTTTTCACCAATATAGCTGAAAGTGTTGCCCTCATCAGCCAGGGAATAATGTATACTATCATAAGTTTTCTTCTTTCTGCTCACTGGGGAAATATGACTACATGTTCTGCACAACAGACACTTAAACGGAAATTCCGGTCAAAATGTAAATGCATGTAGATAAATTACATCTTTGAATAGAAACATACTTGCAATATAAATGTATTGGCAACAATCCTTCTAGTAAAAGCTATCACTGTTTTAGTGTTAACATTTTGTCTGCATGTGCATGTGAAGCACAGCTAGATATTCTCAGTGCACCAGCATTTTAAATATTGCAGCTGCTCAGAGTGCCAATGGGGGTTGTATTGTGTCAGCCATTAACAAACTGAGTCATTACCAGATGTTGCAAGCACCTTAGGCTCTGTGAGCAAGTGCTGTGTTTGAAATGCTAGAGCACGATGCAAACTTAAATACACTTTTTGTAAACAGCTATATTCAGCAAAATCATTGTAGATGATAAAATATATAAATAATTACCCTTTCATGTCGTTATACATAACACCGTTCCTCCGCCCGCAACTCAAAGTCTATTTCTCTGTAAAATGTTGAATCATGCTGTAGCCAATCACAACGCACCCCCTTTGGTGTCAAAACCAGGGACAGAATTATTAACTTGCTGGACACCAAAGGGGGAGTGGCTACAAAATGATTAGTTATTTTACAGAGACAAATAGACTATGCGTTGCGAGCGGAGGAACAGTGGAATGTATAAAAAAATGAAAGGGAAATTATTTATATATTTTTGCATCTACAATGATTTTGATGAATGAAAAAGTGCCCATTATTTTCTTTTTTTTAATACAAATATTGTTGAGATAATCGTTCAAGTTTACAATCACTTTAATTTTGGGTAGATAACCTGAAATGTTTTAGTTCGCAAGTTAAAATCAAGTTACTACTAGTATTTACTCATTAAACATATTTACCTTTAATTTAGTTATTTATTTATAAATTTTTGGGTTTTTTAATTTGGGTATCGAGAATCATCTAGCTTCATAATCCTTCAAAGGAAACAAGAATAATACAAAAACTATTATGTCAGCAAGAGGTTTTCCTCTTGTGGTAAATGTGACAGCTTCTACTAAATACAAAACCCAAGGTCATTCTGTAATTTAAGGTTTCTCTGAATTTGTTTTTTTAAATCACAAATATATAATAAGCATTGAAAATACTAGGAAACCTAGTGGGTTTACTCTATTGCCCATAATTTGAAAATTATGCTTGACAAAGATGAAACAGAATGAAACCATTATTTCTTTGTTATAATTGACAAAAATGGTAATTTGTCAAAGGCTTTTAGCTTTTCACACATCATATAGATTAAAAGGGTCATGCGATTGTTACTCTAGTAGCGGATTTATAATTGTCCCTGATAGAAGAAAATATAAGGCAAACAGACATTAAACCCAGGGAAACTGCTTTATGGAAACTAAACATTTCCTTATTTAATATTTAAACACCTAACACATGCTAATATTTGCTTCAAATAATTCATTAAATCTAGCATTTATTTAGGGTTTCATTTTTATTTATAAATACATTTTTCCTTACAGAACCCTAGTTTTTCATTTACTCTGCCACATATAATAAAAGCGATCTTATTTTTACTCACTTACTTTATCATGCTTAAAAGGGACAGTAAACACCTTGTAATTACAAGCTATTTTTAGAAAAATATATTAGCCAAGTCTTAACCTTCCTAAAAAAATTAGCAATTCGTTTTCAATAAAGTCCAACTACACACATCATTTGCCTTATTTGGAGGAGCCAATCAGTGCTTGTCTACAGACAACAGGCTAGCCACTGTCATAAATTCAGTATAAAGTACATTGTTTTGCTGTGGTTAACGGGTAAGTCCAATTAGGAACCAATATGTAGCATAGTTAGCCTTGAGAAGTTAGAGTGCATTTCAAGCTCTGAGTACTAGAAATTGCTTTGTTTTCAGAGCTACATTACAGGGGGGGGGAAAAAAGAGGAAAATAAATCATAAAAATATATTGAAAAGTAGGTTCATTATGTCAAAGGAGTCTACTGTCCCTAATGGCCAGTTTAAGAGTGTATTGGTCGCTTGTAGCCAGTTACTGTGTTAACAATTTTACATACTTTAAAGAAACTTTGCTATAAGTAGGAAAAATAAAAGACAATGCTATGTATGAATTAATGTCAGAAATACTACAAAGTATTTAAAAGCCCTAAATAATACAGTGCTTCCCCAGCTGGGCATCAAATGCAATACATGGCCATTCTAAATCATAAACCATTTTTAAATATCTCTCTAATGCAAAAGATCTGCATTTTAAACTATTTTGTTAGGAAAAAACATGTATTTTGCAGTCCAAAAATACATGTGTTGAAAAGTTGATTTTTTTATCTTATCACCTCTGTTGTGGCCATCTAGTAACAGGTGTAAATGAGCACCTACACACACCAAGCAATCACTGTGAAGCAGATAGGAATGTATGTAAAAAAATTATGTAAAAAAAAATGTATGTAAAATTCAATTTTGAGATTATTGTTCCTTTAACTATGTCATTAGTGTGGATGATGAGCACTTGTCATTGTGGGGGGCTCAGTGCATCCCATCCCCCACATATGAGGCGGCTTAATGGGTTTGTCTAGCGCTGGCCTAGAGACCCCCATGACCCCCTTGTTTTAAATTCCATAAGCCCCTCTAAAAATGAATCCCATATATACATTTTCATTGCCAGGTGATCGCTGCAGAAATATTTATCACCTGGCATGAATACATATGCAATCATTTCAATAGAAGCTCATGGGAGCCCATACCTGCAAATCTAAGTTATATAAATTATTCCCAAAAAACCCTGAATTATATGAGCATAACCCATTCTTGTTTGTAACATTGATTATTAAAATTATATATACACATACTTTTTTTTTAAATAAGGGGGGATTCCAGGCACCTATAGTAGGCCATCAAAAAGATCTAGGGACTCCCATGACCCATTGTTTTAAAGCCTAGAAGCCCCTCTTTTTTATAAAAATAAAAAAAGCCTATATATAATTTCTAATAGCCAGGTGATTACTATGGTAATAGTAATAATGTGTCGTGAGTAAATGTCCATTTATTTGGAGTATAGTCTCATGGGAGAACCTATGTGCACATCACAGTTATATAATCATAACCTAAGCCCCCTATTTATATGAGGATAACCCCTTCTTCTTTTAAGTTAGATAAAATAAACACACACAATGGTTTAAAACATTCTTTATTCAAATTTTAATGAAAATATACATTTTGTTGAATCCTTTGAAGCATTTTTTTATATATATATTTTTAAATAGACAAACTCCCCCCACCACTTGCCTTATTCGGAAGAGCCAATCTGGGCTTGAGTCTGCAGCTGACAAGGCTAGTCACGGTCATTATGTTAGTATAAAATATATTGTTTTGTAATTGTTATCTGATAAAGCCAATTAGAGAAATATTTATATATAGCAGGGTTATTCTTGAGAAATCAGCAGTGTGTATGTCAAGCTCTCGGAATCAGAGAATCCACAATATTCAGAGCTAAATTACATGAAAAGAGGGAAAAATAAAAAAATATATATAAAATATATTGCACAGTTGTATTACTATGCATAACTAAAAATACTGTCCCTTCAAATCAGTCCTAACAGTTTTAGGTTTTCATACCAATTAGCATGTCCAGTTTCCCAAGAAAGGAGGCAACATTACTTTGACACCAATTTAACAAGGTCCATAGCAGAATTCGTAAACCCAAAAAGTCATATATAATCATGTATAAAAGGTCTAGACAGCTGATTAAATGAGAAGTCAGTACAAATAATAAATACATAGCAGTAATTATGTTAATTTGCTTTCATTGTTTTTTATAATTACATTTGCATAGGTATCCATAGCATGTAAATTAACCCCTTACGCCATAAGGACATAGGTACGTCTTCACACATTACTTTGTCCAGCATATTGTGTTGACATAGTACATACGTCCAACACAGAGGTGCCTGTTGCCATCCCCACTGTCAGCTTAGCCAGCGAAACCTGCAACCATATAGGAAGCACCGATTGTTGGAGCAGGAGGGGGGGAGGCGGGCGGCCCAGGGGATAAGGGGGTAGGGAGTTACCTACACTAGTGTTTCTCAGCCTTTTTGTAGCAAGTACCCCTGTAGGCATACAGTTGTTTATATGTACCCCAACTGTACCACAAATATTATTAATCTTGATTTCATATTTTTTATATATTATTAATCTTGATTTCTATTATCTAATTTGCTTTGATCCCGTGGTATGCATTGTTAAAACACATTCCTAGGTAAGCTCAGCAGCTTACTGATGTATTCAGCTAGCTCCCAGTAGTGTATTGTTGTTCCTTCAATAAAGGATACCAAGAGAATAAAGCACAATTGATAACAGAAATAAAATTATAAGGTTATTTAAAATTGTACACACTAATTTGAATCATGGAAAAAAAAAAAAAAAAAATTATGCTTACCTGATAAATTTGCTTCCTCTTGGACATGACTAGTCCACGGATCATCTTCATTACTTATGGGATATTCTCCTCCTGACTGCAGGAGGCGGCAAAGAGCACCTACAGCAAAGCTGTTAAATAGCCCCTCCCTTCCCCTCCAACCCAGTAATTCGACCGAAGTTAGGAAGAGAAAGGAAAAGCCAAAAGGTGCAGAGGTGTCTGAAGCTTAGAAAAATAACATCCTATCTAAACAGACAGGGAGGGCCGTGTACTTGTCATGTAAGCATAAATGTTCTTCATTACTTATGGGATACAATACCCAAGCTTAGAGGACACAGATGATACCGGAGGGACAAGACAGGATACCTAAACAGAAGGCACCACTGACTGAAGAACCTTTCTCCCAAAAGCCGCCTCAGCTGAGGCAAAAGTATCAAATTTGTAGAATTTAGAAAAAGTGTGAAGAGAGGACCAAGTAGCAGCTTTACAAATCTGTTCAATAGAAGCTTCATTCTTGAATGCCCAAGAAAAAGTCACAGCTCTAGTAGAATGAGCCGTAATCCTCTCAGGAGGCTGCTTTCCAGCGGTTTCATAAGCAAAACGAATGATACTCCTCAACCAAAAAGAAAGCGAAATAGCCGTAGCCTTTTGACCCCTTCGTTTCCCTGAGAAAACAACAAATAAAGAAAAAGACTGACGAAAATCCTTAGTCGCCTGTAAATAGAACTTTAAAGCACGAACAACATCAAGGTTGTGCAAAAGACGTTCCTTCCGAGAAGAAGGATTAGGACACAACAAAGGTACAACAAACTCCTGGTTAATGTTTCGATCAGAAACTACCTATAAGGATCTATAAGGTATGTAGGAAAATTACCTTAATGACAGTAAAGAAGATCACAGCTGCAGACAACCTAAAGCTTAGGAATGTATCACCTAGTTGAACAGGCTATTATTTGCATAGACTGTTTGTTTATAGGTGAAATAGTTATTCTTATTTGAAAGGCAAAGATGTGAAAGGTATTCCCCCAGAAGTTATTTCAACTTAAGAGAGACAGAACTGCAATAAGAGGTTCCCTTCAGCAGAGTAACAGTTAATCTCAGAGACAGCTGAACAAAGCACTCGGGAGGATCCTTGTAACAGTTACAGGGACTGAAGATTTCAGTCGTATAGTAACATAGAGGATGAGAGCATTTTGACACCTTCGTAAAGGTAAGGAATTAGTTGTTGCATAAGGAGGCTTCCTATACTTTCCTCTCACCACTGAATCCGGAGTAGGGAGCAGTAAGATAGAATGCGCTGCTGAACACTGTGACCGCTATAGAGCGGAGCTGAGCACTGAGAAGTGGGAGGAACACAGTTCTTGAGTGACAGCGGAGCACGCTGTTAATACAACACAGGATCCGTGCTGAAGCGGGCAGATTGGTAATAGCGCAAAACTAGAGATACTTGTCAGTAGTGAAGGAGAACACAGGGTCTTTAGTTGAAGTAGCTTGTAGACTGTGGTAGCAGGTGTTATGTTGAAATCCGGAGGAGAGCTGTATATCAAACAGGTGCTCTTTGTTAAACAGTTCCTGAGAGAGAACATTGCAACATGAATCTTTTGGGAAAAGACTTGTTCTTAAAGTACTCCAGTAAAAGGTTACACAGGTAGAAAACATCAAATAAGAACAAGAACAATTTGTAATCCAATATAAGGCTTTGAGGATACACAGAGGCGTAGGTCTGCAGGGATGCAGAGAGCTGCTGCAAGTGTAATTACTAAGCACCTGTTTGCAGTCAGGTGACGACTTATAAGCAGGTAGGAAGTGCAGGAAATGTGGAGAGTTGGAAAAGGTGGCCTGGAATCCTTACATACGCCCCCCATCAAGGAAGCCGATCCTCATCTTGATGTTTCGGACGTTGAGGGTAGCGCCTGTGGAACCGGGATATCAGGCGAGGAGCATCTAAATGGGTATAAGGCTCCCAGGTGTCATCATCAGGAGAGAACCCCTTCCAGCGAACAAGATACTGCAATTGCCCATTATAGATTCTGGAATCAAGAAGATCTTGGACCTCGAAAGAATCCGAGTCCAACGGCGAGGCAGCAGGAGGTAAGATACTAGACGTAGGAGTTGAGTCAGTAGCCGGTTTCAACAAGGACACATGAAAGGTCGGATGGATAGGTATAGTGGAAGGAAGGTCCAGAGTGACTGCATTTCGGTTGATAACACGGGTAATAAGGAATGGACCAATGAACAAACCGGAGAGTTTCTTACAAGGAACTGGTATTTTAATGTTTTTCGTTGACAGCCAAACCCGATCCCCAACTACATAAGTAGGGGCAGGTCTTCTACGTAAATCGTAGTACTTCTTTTGAGAAGCTTGGGCGTTTAGAGTATTCCGTCTTAGGAAATGGAAGTTCTCCGCGATGGTTTGTATGAGGTCGTCAACAGGTGGGGAGTTAGCCGGTTGACTATCCAGTATCCTGAAGTTAGGGTGGAAAGCATAATTTGCGAAAAAAGGTGATAGAGTAGTGGAACTGTTGTTGGAATTATTGTAAGCAAACTCAGCCATGTATAAGTAGTGTGCCCAATTGGTTTGGTGATAGGAGCAGTAACAGCGCAGATACTGCTCAAGCCATTGATTTAGCTTCTCCGTTTGCCCGTTAGTTTGTGGGTGGAAGGCTGTACTCAGACGATGGTCAATTTGTAAATGTTGAGCAAGATGTTTCCAAAACTTTGAGGTGAATTGAGTACCCCTGTCCGTTGTTATGATAGACGGAAGACCATGATATCTGACAACAGAATTTAGAAAAAGTTGAGCTGTTTCACTAGAAGTAGGTAGTTTGTGAAAAGGAATGAATATAGCCATTTTAGTCAGGATGTCCGTGACGACGAGAATGGTGTTAAAAGCAGAACTTAAGGGTAGTTCCAACAAGAAGTCCATGCCGATATGGAGCCATGGTCTGTTGGGTATTTCAATGGGCAAGAGGTGACCGTAGGGTTTGTTCCTATCTTTTTTAGAAGTAATACATATGGCACAGTCCCGTATATAAGCTTTAACTGTGGAAATCATGTCTGGCCACCAATAACCTCTGTCAAGTAGTGTTTTGGTTTTGTATATGCCTGGGTGACCCAAAAGTGGAGGATTATGATGTTGCTGGATAACATCATTTCTGAGGTCTTTTGGTACGTATAGTTTCTCTCCATGGAAGTACATGTTATCTCGGAAGGTAACTTGGTTATAAGGTATTTCAGTATCGGAGAGTAGAGAATGTTGTACTTGTGACTCAAAAGTAGGTAAAACTCCTAAGAATCTTTCTGCTGGGATGATCGAAGTAGGTTCTTGAGTATGTATTGGTCTTGGATCTCTTCTAGAGAGTGCATCAGCTTTACCGTTCCTGGCACCCGGTCTGTAAATGATTTGGAAATTAAATCTGCTGAAGTATAAGCTCCAACGGACTTGTCTACCTGAGAGTGTTTTGTTTTTTTGCAGAAATTCAAGATTGCGGTGATCAGTATAAATCAGAATGGGAAGAGATGTGCCCTCTAACAAATGTCTCCAGTTCTCAAAAGCTCTTTTAATAGCTAGTAACTCTTTCTCTCCGATGGAGTAGTTCATCTCAGCTGGGGAGAGTAGTTTAGAGTAAAATGCCACAGGATGAAGTGGTTCTTTGAGACCTTTCCGTTGTGATAAAACTGCACCGATAGCGTAGTCTGAGGAATCCACTTCTAGAGTGAACAGCAGAGCTAGGTTTGGAAACTGTAAAATAGGAGCTGAGGTAAAGGAATCTTTAAGTGATTGGAATGCTTTTGTGGCAGCATGGTTCCAATGGAAAGGAACAGAAACACTAGTGAGTGAGGTCAGAGGTTTAACTTTATGTGAGAAGTTCCTAATAAACTTTCTATAGTAATTACTGAACCCAAGGAAACGTTGTAAATCCTTCCTGTTAGAGGGTTGTGGCCAGGTTTTGACGGAGTCAACTTTATTCTCTTGCATTTGTATGCCTTTTGGACCAATGGTATAACCGAGAAATTCAATCTCTGTGGTATGAAAGACACATTTTTCCAACTTAGCATAAAGTCGATGTACTTGAAGCCGGGAAAGAATCCAGCTTACATGTTTTATGTGTTCATCTATGTTATTAGAGTAGATAAGAATGTCGTCGAGGTATACTATCACACACACATCGAGTAGATCGTGGAAGATGTCATTCACAAAGTACTGGAATGTTGCAGGCGTTGGTGAGACCGAATGGCATGACCAGATATTCAAAAAGGCCGTGCCGAGTACGGAATGCGGTCAGCCACTCGTCGCCTTCCCTTATCCTAACGAGGTTGTAGGCCCCTCTCAAGTCAAGTTTAGTAAAAACCTTAGCATGTTGTAGCCTCTCGATTAATTCCGGGATGAGTGGTAGCGGATAGCGGTTCTTGATGGTGATTTTGTTTAGTTCCCTAAAGTCTATAATAGGCCGTAAAGAGTTATCCTTATTCCTAACGAAGAAGAAACCAGAAGCAGCAGAAGATACAGAGGGTCGAATGAAACCCTTTTTTAAATGATCATCCAGATAGGATTTAAGGTGATCCAGTTCAGGTTGTGATAGTGGATAAAGATGTCCAAAAGGTGGTGACGTGCCAGGTTTTAAGTCGATGGGGCAGTCATAGGTGCGATGTGGTGGGAGAGTTTCCGCTTCTTTTTTACTAAACACATCAGAAAACTTCATATAGACTTCAGGAATTAGTGTGGTTTCTGAGAGATGAAGTAGAGACAGATGTTGAAAACAGGTCTGCTTACAATAAGAAGAGTTAAAATCCAGTTTTAAAGAACTCCAGGTGATATCGGGTTCGTGTAACTGGAGCCAGCGTATTCCTAGGACTATAGGAAAAAGAGGTGATGTAATAACATCAAAGGAGATATATTCCTGATGTAAACCAATAGTAGTAACGAGAATAGGAATAGTGTGGTGAGTGATAGGACCAGATGATATATCAGAACCATCAACTACTTTAATAGAAACAGGAGACAATTTTTTGCTCAGTGGTATTTTATTTTTCAATACAAGAGAAGCATCAATATAATTTTCTTGTGCTCCAGTGTCAATTATTGCCTCTGTCTTCATATGCCTGTTGTCCCACTGCAAAGAGAGAGGTAAAAGACAGTGAGCTGGAGAATCACGCACAATCATTGAAGTCAAAGAGGAATGTGACTTACTGTTTTTATTCTTGTGTAGAGAGGTACACTCACGAATAGAGTGGGAAGCAGAACCACAGTACATACATAAGCCTCTAGTCTTTCTCCTGAATCTTTCTTCCGAAGAAAGTGGGCCTCTGAAGACACCTATGTCCATAGGCTCAGGGTGAGTCGTACCAGAAGGATGGGGTACATGAGACGGCATAGGAGACCTTCTAGGACTAGCATCTCCATAATGGCGTTCAGACTTTCTTTCTCTAAGGCGTCGATCGATTTGCATGGAAAGTCTGATAAGGCCTTCCAAGGTATCTGGGAGTTCAGTGCGAGCCAGTTCGTCTTTGACTTGCTCAGACAGGCCAAGACGGAACTGATTTTTTAATGCAATGGTGTTCCATTGACTATCGGTAGCGTATTGTTTGAAGTCAGTGATGTAACATTCAACTGGCCTGTTACCTTGTTTTAACTTCCTGAGTTTTGTTTCAGCTGAGAGCTGTACATTAGAATCAGAGTACAACTCGTCCATGACAGCAAGAAATGATTGCAGCGAAGAGAGAATTGTACTATCAGTTTCGAAGAGGGTATCAGCCCATGTGCGGGGTTCCCCGCGTAGGTAGGAGATCATAGTTAAGACCTTCACTCTATCATTTGGATAAGTGAGTGGTTTTAGATTGAAAGTCAAAAGACAAGCATTTCTATACTGTCGATAGAAAGCTCTATCCCCATGAAAAGGTTCTGGAGGGGAGATATGAGGTTCAATTGTAGAATCAGTGTTATGTGATTTTGAAGATGTAATATCCTGAATGGCTTTTTGTAACTTGTCGTTTTCAGCCTTTAACTCTCTCATGCCCTGAGTGAGCTCATCCACTCGGTGGGATAAATTGTACACAATATTAGGCAAGTCTGCTGGATCCATACTAGGCTTAGTAATTCTATAAGGATCTATAAGGTATGTAGGAAAATTACCTTAATGACAGTAAAGAAGATCACAGCTGCAGACAACCTAAAGCTTAGGAATGTATCACCTAGTTGAACAGGCTATTATTTGCATAGACTGTTTGTTTATAGGTGAAATAGTTATTCTTATTTGAAAGGCAAAGATGTAAAAGGTATTCCCCCAGAAGTTATTTCAACTTAAGAGAGACAGAACTGCAATAAGAGGTTCCCTTCAGGAGAGTAACAGTTAATCTCAGAGACAGCTGAACAAAGCACTCGGGAGGATCCTTGTAACAGTTCCAGGGACTGAAGATTTCAGTCGTATAGTAACATAGAGGATGAGAGCATTTTGACACCTTCGTAAAGGTAAGGAATTAGTTGTTGCATAAGGAGGCTTCCTATACTTTCCTCTCACCACTGAATCCGGAGTAGGGAGCAGTAAGATAGAATGCGCTGCTGAACACTGTGACCGCTATAGAGCGGAGCTGAGCACTGAGAAGTGGGAGGAACACAGTTCTTGAGTGACAGCGGAGCACGCTGTTAATACAACACAGGATCCGTGCTGAAGCGGGCAGATTGGTAATAGCGCAAAACTAGAGATACTTGTCAGTAGTGAACGGAGAACACAGGGTCTTTAGTTGAAGTAGCTTGTAGACTGTGGTAGCAGGTGTTATGTTGAAATACGGAGGAGAGCTGTATATCAAACAGGTGCTCTTTGTTAAACAGTTCCTGAGAGAGAACGCTGCAACATGAATCTTTTGGGAAAAGACTTGTTCTTAAAGTACTCCAGTAAAAGGTTACACAGGTAGAAAACATCAAATAAGAACAAGAACAATTTGTAATCCAATATAAGGCTTTGAGGATACACAGAGGCGTAGGTCTGCAGGGATGCAGAGAGCTGCTGCAAGTGTAATTACTAAGCACCTGTTTGCAGTCAGGTGACGACTTATAAGCAGGTAGGAAGTGCAGGAAATGTGGAGAGTTGGAAAAGGTGGCCTGGAATCCTTACACTACCTTAGAAAGAAAACCCAACTTGGAATGCAAAACAACCTTATCAGCATGAAAAATTAGATAAGGGGAAGTGCATTGTAAAGCCGAGAGCTCGGACACTCTACGAGCAGAGGAAATAGCAACAAGAAATAAAACTTCCAAGACAGAAACTTAATCTCCAAGGAATGCATAGGTTCAAACGGAAGCCCTTGAAGAACAATGAGAACCAAATTAAGGCTCCATGCAGGAGCAATAGGTTTAAATACAGGTCTGATCCTGACCAGAGCCTGACAGAAAGATTGAACATCTGGAACATCTGCCAGACGTTTATGTAACAAAAACAGAAAAATCCGAAATCTGACCCTTTAAGGAACTAGCCGACAAACCCTTCTCCAAACCCTCTTGGAGAAAAGCTAGAATTCTCGGAATCCTAATCTTACTCCATGAGAAGCCATTAGATTAGCACCAATAAAGATATTTACGCCATATCTTATGGCAAATATTTCTAGTTACCAGCTTACGAGCCTGAACCAAGGTCTCAATGACCGCATCTGAAAAACCTCGTTTGGACAAAATCAAACGTTCAATCTCCAAGCAGTCAGCTTCAGAGAAACTAGATTTGGGTTAAGGAAGGGACCTTGAATGAGAAGATCCCTCCTCAACGGAAGTCTCCAGGGTGGCAGAGACGACATGCCTACCAGGTCCGCATATACCAAGTCCTGTGAGGCCAGGCAGGAGCAATGAGGATCACTGGAGCCCTCTCCTGTCTGATTCGAGCAATGACCTGAGGAAGAAGCGCCAACGGAGGAAAAAGGTATGCCAGCTTGAAGGACCAAGGAACTGCCAGAGCATCTATCAGTTCCGCCTGCGGATCCCTGGACCTCGAACCCGTACCTCGGAAGCTTGGCATTCTGTCGAGATGCCATGAGATCCAACTCCGGTTGACTCCATTTGAGGATCAGACTTGAGAATACTTCCGTATGAAGTTTCAATTCGCCCAGATGGAAAGCTTGTCTGCTTAGAAAATCCGTCTCCCAGTTGACAAAAGTGGTTTTCCGCCCACTGTATTATCTTAGATACTTCTGACCTCGCCAAGGAACTCCTCGTTCCTCCTTGATGATTGATGTAAGCGACAGTCGTTATGTTGCCCGACTGAAATCTGATGAACCGGGCTGAGGCCAACTGAGGCCAGGCTAGAAGCGCATTGAAAATCGCTCTCAGTTCCAGAATGTTGATAGGATGGAGAGACTCCGCACGGGTCCACACGCCCTGAGTCTTCAGAGAACCCCAGACGGCTCCCCATCCTAAAAGACTGGCATCTGTTGTCACGATCACCCAGGAAGGTCTGCGAAAGCAGGTTCCCTGAGAAAGATGATCCAGAGACAACCACCAATGAAGAGAGTCCCTTGTCTCCTTCGACATGACTATTTGAGGAGACAAGTCCGCATAATCTCCATTCCACTGTCTGAGCATGTTCAGCTGTAGAGGTCTGAGATGGAACCGAGCAAATGGGACGATGTCCATCGCCGCTACCATCAGTCCGATTACCTCCATACACTGGGCCACTGATGGCTTCGGAGTGGTTTGGAGCACTCGACAGGTATCTATAATATTTGATTTTCTTGACCTTCTGTCAGAAAAATCCTCATTTGAACAGAATCTATTAAAGTTCTCAATAGACCCTTGTCTTTGGAACTAAAGAACTTTTTTCTAAATTCACCTTCCACCCGTGGGACCTCAGGAAGGCTATGAAAATGTCGGTATGAGACTTTGCTTGATGGCAAGATGGCGCCTGGATTAGAATATCGTCCAGGTAAGGCGCTACTGCAATGCCCCGTGGTCTAAGGACCGCCAAAAGAGACCCCAGAACCTTTGTGAAAATTCTGGGTGCCGTGGCCAATCCTAAAGGAAGAGCCACAAACTGGAAATGTTTGTCTAGAAATGCAAATCTTAGGAACTTCTAATGTTCCCTGTGGATAGAAACATGAAGATATTCATCCTTCAAGTCCACCGTTGTCATGAATTGACCCTCCTGGATCAATGGCAGAATAGCGTGAATAGTCTCCATCTTTAATGATGGGATTCTGAGAAACTTGTTTAGACTCTTGAGGTCTAGGATTGGCCTGAAAGTTCCCTCCTTTTTGGGAACTATGAACAGATTGGAATAAAAACCTCCTTGTTCCTGAGTAGGAACTGGAACAATTACTTCCATGGAGGAAAGGTCTCTTACACAACATAAAAACGCCTCTCTTTTTATCTGGTTTGCAGATAACCTTGAAAGAAGAAACCTTCCTCGAGGAGGAAAAGTTTTGAACTCCAGTCTGTATCCCCGGGACACAATCTCTATAGCCCAGGGATCCTGAACATCTCTTACCCAAGCCTGAACGAAAAAGGATAGTCTGCCCCCGACCAGATCCGGTCCTGGATCAGGGGCAAACCCTTCATGCTGTCTTGGATTCGGCAGCAGGCTTCTTGGATTGTTTCCCCTTGTTCCATGACTGGTTGAGTCTCTAAGTACGCTTAGGCTGCGTAAAGTTTCCGTCCTGTCTGGCGGAGGAAACAAAGGAATTACCCTTAAAATTTCGAAAGGAAAGAAAAATTACTTTGACGTCCCTTTAGCTTGTTTCTCTTATCCTGAGGAAGGAGATGACCCTTACCTCCAGAGATATCGGAAATAATTTCCTTTAGGCCAGGTCCAAACAAGGTATTTCCCTTGTGAGGAATTACTAGAAGCTTAGATTTGGAGGACACATCAGCAGACCAGGGCTTTAACCACAAGGCTCTACGGGCCAAGATAGAAAACCCCGAAGTCTTTGCAGCTAACTTAGTAATTTGCAAAGCAGCATCAGTAATAAAGGCATTAGCTAATTTGAACTATGAGTAGATAACCTACAACGTTATAGAAAATAACGGTCCTGTGCCTTTATATTTTAAAACGTTATTCTTTTACTTTTTGTCTGTCCGGTTATATTAAATGCATACAAAAATATAATTTCAAACACCTTTACACCTCAGCAGACTGCTGAGGTACCTACCTGCCCACCAACACCGATTATCCTTACATTGCAGCAACAAGGACTCTGATGCCAAATGGAGGCAGGAACAACAAGATACGCTTCTGCAACAAATGCTACCACCGTTTGTCTGAATTTCTTATACACCAGACACTCGGTAATAGAGCCCCATGCGACCTCAATTAAGCCCGGACTGTAATCAGGAAGAAGGAAGCGTGAGGAAAAAAAAAATGTGGGCGTCACCTAAAACGGATCAACAACGTCATGGAAGCCAAAAAACGTATTTCTAATAAAAATAAGCAGTCTCCCACACAAACAGCCCCAGTGCCTGTACATGCTGTCAAAATAAAGAACCCCTTAAATTATGTAGAAGGGGTGTATTGTCCCAGAGCTGCACTGCAGCTTGCAATTTAAAAGTGAAGTGCCATAATCATTGTCAGAATGAATAAAGAAGGCACTTACCTCAATGCTGCCCGACAGCAGGACAGTCCATCAGGTGTAAGAGGACCTCTTCTCCCTCCCATAGTCCTGTGGAAGCAGATCAGCCTGAGTTACCATGCGATTAGGCTATCTATAATGGGGCAGCAACATCTTAGGAGGCGCAGTGAGAATTATGTCCCACCAGTTCCTAATGCTTTATAGCCACCAAAAAGCCCTGCTGTAGAGACTGATCAGGTCTAGGCTACACCCCAGAGCAAAGTAGCACTCTCTAGCACTACTTAAAAATAACAAACTCTTGATTGGAGAATCTTTTTCTAACACCTCACTTTGCCATCTCCTATTACTAACGTAGGCAAAGAGAATGACTGGGTTGGAGGGGAAGGGAGGGGTTATTTAACAGCTTTGCTGTAGGTGCTCTTTGCTGCCTCCTGCAGGCAGGAGGAGAATATCCCATAAGTAATGAAGATGATCCGTGGACTCGTCATTCTCCTTAAGAGGAAAAAATCAGTTGCATGTCCTTTTAAACATCAGTTTATCTCTTTCACTGCTAAGCATTTCCATGCCATTGAGACATAACATTTTTTAACCTGTTGCACTCGATTAAAATTAATGTGTCTGTGCTTTTTCTGGGAGATGTTCACAAAAATAATATATTGTTAGTGTTTTCAGAATATATACTAAAAAATGTTTTCTTTAGAAAAAAGAAAAACCCTTTCTGATTCCACATCCACGTTCCCAAAACACTAAATATCAGGTTTATTTAGATTTCCTAATACAATTTAGTGACTGAAAATTATAAGACAAAATATTTTTAACAAAACTTGGTCAATTTGCATTATGTGCTGTAAAGTAGAAGGAATACAAAAAAAAATCTGCCCATACAATATTAATTACATTTGAAAATTACACAACATTCTGGATTTCTCAGGGGATCATAGATGAATCTGACAATGTATGTGTGATCCTACCCTTGCCCAATCTCTGTTAGCACAGTAAAGAAAAAAGAAACAGTTATTGCACTAAAAGGTCATCCTACACGTTTCTTTCTGCACTCACCCAAGTCTCCAGTTAATAAAGATTTTCCTAAGGATCTATGAGCCCTAACACACAAAAATGAGGATAGCAGCTGTTGCCAGGTGACCAATATTACAATAATGACCACATGACAAATATGTGTTTATGCAAACCCTTATTTTAGTTATAGGATCTCCCATTTCCGTGGGGCCATTTAATACATTTATTCAGTCTTTATCATATATACATACAAGTCTGTCCTAACGTTTTCGTCTTAAAGGGGCACACAAGTCAAAATAAACATGATTCAGAACGATTGTGCCGTTTTAAAACACTTTCCAATGTACTTCCATTATCAAATTTGCACAGTGTTTTTATATTCACACTTTCTTGGGAACAAGATCCTACTGAGCATTTGCACAAGCTCACAGGGTATACGTATACTAGTCTATAATTGGCTGATGTCTGCAACATGAAACTGAAAATGAAATAAATTTGTCAGAAAAAATAAATCTGCATTTTTGAAATTCAGAGGTGTTATTGCACTGTCTTTTTTATTATGTAGTTGTTAATTATGTAATGCTACTGCATTAAGTGGTTCTTTAAATTTTGCATATTTCTATGTCTTTTTTTTTTAATTATATTTGTGCTCACATTTTGTAATAATATGCATAATAGAAAAGACTTTAAAACTTTGATGGATTGCAATGAAAAATAGGTAAAACAACATTTGTTATTAAAGGGACAGTCAACACCCAACACAACAGGATTCCATATGTTTGTGACGCAAACGAAGATCTGCCTGCACCGCCTCCCTTCACTATTACCTCTATCCTTGTCCTAGCAATCCTTCCAAATAGATCCGTTAATCTACTCGAAATATGGCCGCCAAACTCCCCCCACCGTTACGTACTAACCTTCACTTTCGATCCATTCTCCAATCAAAATGTAATCCTTGGTCAGAATCTTCAAACTCGTTCACGGCGGTTCACACATGCACAATTCAATAGGAACCAAAAAAGCGGAACTTTATCATCCCCAATAGTTTCTGACGTATTATATTTTTAACAGAACCTTATTACCATTATAATAGGTTATTGTTACCTTCACTACAAGCGTTGTTTTTGCATTTCTAAATTGTCATTTATATTGCATTTTGAACATAAATATAAACTCATTATAGTAAATGAATTAAAATATATGTGTATGCTGCGACAAGTCCGATTGCTGTTTACGATCGGACTGAACTACAAATACGCATGCGCAATGACAGATCGTGCGCATCATCAATCCCTACATGAACGAGCCGGATTTGAAATAGAGATGGGGAAGAAGTAGAAGGGGGAGGAGTTTGGTGGCCATATTTCAAGTAGATTAACGGATCTATTTGGAAGGATTACTAGGACAAAGGATAGAGGTAATAGAGAAGGGAGGTGGTGCAGCCAGATCTTCGTTTGCGTTACAAACATATGGAATCCTGTTGTGGAGGGTGTTGACTGTCCCTTTAAGTTGTAGCAAAAAAAATATGTTGGTGGCATTAAAACAAAATCAGAATCCTGGAGAAAAAAAAAGTTATAAATACTTGCAGAACAATGTAAGAAGATTCAGCTAGCGCATACAATTTTAAATTGACCAATTTACTTTTATTTTCAAATTTGCTTCATTCTTTTTTGTTGAAAGAGCAAGAGAGCACCACTCAGAGTTTGCTGAATACATTAGGTGAGTCAGTGACCTAAGAAATATATGTGCAGCCACCAATAAGAGGCTAACTCCCAGTAGTGCATTGGTGCTCCTTAGCCTATCTAGATATGCTTTTCAACAAAGGTTACCAAAAAAATTAAACAAATTAGATAAAAGAAGTAATTTGGAAGTTTTTAAAATTTACTTGTGCTATCTAAATTCCGAAAGATTCGTTTTGATTTTACTAACAGCTTTTTTTTTTTATCAGATAATATAAAATTTGTAAGATTTACAAATCCATCGTGTTAAAGCAGAGAATTCTTTGTTGTAAAGAAATCTATGAAATGTACATGAAATATATATAAAAGTAAAACTATAACGATTAAATGAAGTTTTGTTTTTTCAGAATAATTTAAAAATGTTATTTGAGATACCAGATGAGAGGCCAAATAATGAATATAAACACAGTCATACTTAAACACGTGAAGTTTAATTCTTAGACCACTTGAGATACTGCTACATGATGAATGTTTTCTACAAGTTCAAAATAACATGGACAGCACTCTTTTATTCTAAAGCCAGTCAGGGTAATTTTAGACTTAGTCCCCCTTCAATACTTAAAAACAAATAAAGGATGGATAGTATATATATATATATATATATATATATATATATATATATATATATATATAAATAGATAGATGGATAAATAGATAGATAGATAGAAACAGCACTCAATGGGCTTGACTTCAAAAAGTGTTCTCTATTACAGTGACGTCTCAGGGCTTACACCCCTTCATCAGATAGAGATTATATATATATATATATATATATATATATATATATATATATATATATATATATATATATATATATATATATATATATATATATATATATATATATATATATATATATATATACACACACACACACTGTAGATACACACACATTATTGTTTTGCATATTCTTATTTTCCCTAGCAGAGGTTTTGACAGTATATTTGCACATATTCTGGACCTATCAAGAAAATGGAGAGAGATAGAGGTTCAAGCCCCAGGAAAATTTCAAAAAAACAAAACCATTTTAACAGTCAGCTTCCAACCCACACTGGCACTTTTTCACTCACGTGGCCTTTAAACAATGTTACAAAAACTTTACATCCAAGTAAACAAATTTAAAATGAGTGATTTTTAGCTATATTATATATACTGTATATATATATATATATATATATATATATATATATATATATATATATATATATATATATCACCATTTATGCTTCTTCCTTTGCCACAAAGCTACAGAGATCTATGAAACAAATACTGTTTTCTCCCAAGGCATAAGAGCAATAAACAGGAAGAGCAATAAAGAGCTGCAACTTCAGATATCAGCTAAATAGATGAGAATGTGGGTGACACTATGATCTGCAAACTGCAAGAGCACAGCCTGATTGCCTCACTGGAGGATGCAGTTCAAGTGACTGTTTTACACAGAATATAGCTCCATGACTAGCACACTTCTCGGGGAGAGGAAGGTCTGATAAAAAGCTCTGGCATGCTACACTGCAGCAAATAAGCCTAAGGTTGGACAAGTACGATAAACCAAACAACAGGAAACATCCAACATATAATCTCCTAGTGTCTGCTTGTCGTTATAACAGCAAAGCAGCTAAAGGGGACATGAAACCCAAAATATATTTATTTCATGAATCAAATAGATCATACAATTTTAAACAACTTTCCAATTTACTTCTATTATCTAATTTGCTTTATTCTATTGATATCCTTTTTGGAGAAACAGCAATGCACATGGGTGAGCAAATAGCATGAGTCGTATATATGTGCAGCAACCAATCAGCAGCTCCTGAGCCTACCTAGGTATCCTTTTTAACAAAAGATATCAAGAGAACAAAACACATTTAATAATAGAAGTAAATTGGAAAGTTGTTTAAAATTGCATGCTCTGATTCTTCGTTTAAAAAAAAAAAAACACATTTGGGTTTCATATCCCTTTAATTAAAGTTCTACAATCATTCAAAGATAATAAAAAAAAAGGAGATTACTATTTTCATTAACAAGAAGATATGAACAGTATAAAAGCTATGCAGAAAACAGTTGCTTTTAAGAGAGTGTGAACGCTAAATATGATCTAAAATATCTAATAATGCAGTGCTCCAGAATGTGATCAATCTTGTCACAGAGAGAAGCTGTGCAGCCTATTTATATCCACATCTTCATCATGACAGCATCAAAAAGGTTCCTAGAAATGTTCCTGCTCGTCATAGGTCAAATTTTAATGAAGATGGGTCACTACATGCTTCCTCTGTGGTGTTTCCACGCAGATTAATCTGAGCATGTAGGAAGGCCTTTTTCTGCTGAGGTGCATACGCATTGCTCTGTTTTATTCTATATTGCAGCATGTTTTGTTTTTACAGGAGGGAAGTTACTTCCTTGCCATCTGATCAAACAGGATTCATTGCTCTAATTGCATAAACACAGTTGTTTAGATATGCAACCACTTTATAGAGACAAGTGTCAAGCACAAATGATTCTGTTCCACCACACTCAAACCTCTGGGTTCAACTTACTAAACTGCTACATAAACAGAAAACTGCAATCTGCTTGATCACACCAGTACAACAAGTCTGCAGGCATAAAGTACTAACTCAAATACCAATCCATCCGAGCTTTAAGCTCATCTCCCTAAACAACTTTAGAAATGAGAATTAAAGGGATAGTCTAGTCAAAATTAAACTTTCATGATTTAAATACAGCATACAATTTTATGCAACTTTCTAATTTACTCTGATTACCAATTTTTCTTCATTCTCTTGGTATCTTTATTAAAATGTAAGTTTAGGAGACTGGCCCATTTGTGGTTCAGCACCTGGGTAGCGCTTTCTGATTGGTGGCTAGATTTTGTGCTGAACCAAAAATGGGCCAGCTCCTATGCTTACATTCTTGCTTTTTCAAATAAAGATACCAAGAGAATGAAGAAAAATTGACAAGAGTAAAATAGAAAGTTGCATGCTCTATCTCAATTATTAAAGTTTAATTTTTACTAGACTATTCCTTTAAGCACTTTTTAATTCTACTTCCCTAATATTTTATTTTGCTGCACAACAAGTGTTCCAATAAAAAAAAATAAAAAACTTTTCGCTATTACACAAATGGTTTGCACATTTTTATTTAACAAAAAAAAAAATGTCATTATCTATTTTCACACAAAAAAAAAATACTCAGATTAAACCACTTTGCCAATGTTTAAAAACAGATAAGGGTTGCTTAAAGGAACAGTTTACTCAAAAATGCCCTCCCCTTTAATTTGTTCCCAATGATCCACTTTACCTGCTGGAGTGTATTAAATTGTTTACAAGTATTTCCATTACCCTTATATTGGCATTTGAATTTGTTTATTTAGCCTGTGGTATCCCCACCCATCCTGAAAGTTTTGGGCCACAAGG
Source organism: Bombina bombina (assembly GCF_027579735.1). Lineage (NCBI taxonomy): Eukaryota > Metazoa > Chordata > Amphibia > Anura > Bombinatoridae > Bombina > Bombina bombina. The sequence continues at coordinate 731,213,105 of NC_069502.1, forward strand.
CCAAGCTGTATTAACACAGCCAGTAGAATAAATTACACTCCCAGTGGGTTATAGAAGAGATGAGGTAATAAAATGTTAATTTTCCATTGTTCTCTCCAAGTATTGATGATTGTTTTAAGGACAGATATAAGATAAAGAAGCAGGTATATGTACACAATGTGATAAAGTAATGAGATCTGATTATACCTACAAGCTCAACCTATTTTATTAGGCTGTGGCTTTAAAACACAAAATCAGCTAATTCATATAAACAAATAAGCATTAAAAAAGCAAAGTATATACATTAAATACTCTGCAGCTGGTACAAAAAGTAATTGGAAACACATTAAGGGAAAAACTATTTTATAGTATACTGTCCCTTTAAAGGTAAAGAAGTACCAAAAAATGTCACCTGAGCTTCTGAAATTCTTTTTTGGCTATGTAAGTCTTTATAAAGAAAATAAAGAAGAAAAAAAAAACCAGGACAGACAGACAGACCCTTTCATAATGTTCAGCTAGTTAATAAAAGGGTACTAAGCCAGCAAATGTAATTAAAGTTTCATTAAAGTTTAATAGCGAATTTACTAATGAACACAAAGAATATCAACATGATTTTTATTTAAATGTCTAGCACTTTCATATGAAACAGAATTTTAGTGCTGTGGATGGATGTCTGCAACATCCTCCCATTTAGCTTCTGACTTTTGATATACTTTAAGGTTTCACTTTCAAATATACCCTTGGTGATACATAACTATGTCTGCTGAAAAAGGTTTCTGTATCCATCAACAAAACATTACTATCATGCATAACAGTAATAGCATCTTCTATACACACTTAGGGCTGGTATGTTTCATCTTGGCTTGTTCTGGTCTGATTTATTTGTCTAACATGTTGCATAGTCGGCACCTTATAACATAAAGCAGTCACCTTTAAGCACAAACAACATGAATCTGCAAAATGACACAATGCTAAAGATCAGTTTCAAGGTTAGTAATAATAATGATATATAGGGCTGTATGATTATATAGCATGCTATGCCACCCAATGTTCAAAATAAACATACAGCACAAAAACTTAACAGTGGGTTAAAATGTACTACATCTTAAACTTCCATTCATTTCAATTTTATATTATATTTAAAAATACTCTTTATTGACAGCTGCAATCTAAAATTCCTGCATGAATCACTGAAGAGTACTGTAATTGGCAAACAGAGCTATGCCATTTTCCTAACATGTAAACTGCTTCACCAAGTATCATATGTCAACATCCTTTGGAAAGTACTGCAAAAAATTAATATTCATAATTACAAATGTTTTAGATCACTCTGCATCTGAGCTAGCATTCAAGATGTGTGATGATTATGCTGCAATAAGTTATGCAAAATGGTCAGACTTGCCAGATATGCAAGATAATGACACATCTCATCCAGCACCAAGGTGTTTCTGGAAGAGCAGTCTGCTGAAAGTACAAGCAAACAAAATGCTATAAACACAACAATGATGCAAGCCAGTGCAATGTATGGTAAAGTAAAGCAATGAAAAATGATACAGCTTGATAAACTGATGCACATACCAAAGAGCCAAAACTGCAAAATACTGCAGGTTCCACCCTACACAGACCAATTCCACTGCAGAACAAAGAACTAAAAGGTACTGTGATGCACAGCACAGGGGTATTGGAGGAAGACATCCTACAGCTACTATCAGGCACAAAATCAAAACACTAAAGCTAAAATCCTGCTGAGCTCCAATATGCAATGCAGGACACAGTGATCCAAATGTAATTTGTTTACAAGCACACTACAGAACTTAAGCATTTTACCCTGTGCAAATAAACTGCTATGTAAACTTTTGCTTTAAGCCATTGTACAATATAGTAGAAATATACTGCAAGGCTGTAGGGTGTCACAAAACTTCAGGGCTACCAGAGTCTGTAAAGCACATACTATTCTGCAATGCAAATAGACACTGTTTCTAATGCAGGGTTTGATAAACTATAGCATTTAAAAGGTCCCTATACTTTTTAAACAGCCAGGCAAGGTTGTGTATAAAGATAGCAAAATAACAACAACAATAATAATAATAATAATAATAATAATAATAATAATAATAAAAAGAGAGGCAGATGTAAAATGCTAGGTTGCTTGGCTCCAGGAATGTCAAGCCCAGCTCCAATATTCTAGTAGGCAAAGCGCTGCATGTGTTAATGTAATCTTAAAAAATGCTGTAGGTGCCACTCATAATTATTTAAGGAAAACAGCTGCATTTCCCCCCATATTTCAAGTATCACAAATGCAATTGTTATGCAAGTGTAAGTGCTGCAGGTGCCACTTAAAAAGTACTGCACCTGGTCCCTGTGGGTTGTGTGCCAATGCATAGCAAAGTGCTGCAAAGATGCACAGAGATCAGTGCCAATCCACAGCAGGGCAAAGTGCAGCAAGTGACACACACAACATGAATCCAACCATATTGAGAACTTCTTTCTCTTCAAAGTAATGCTGTAAGCCTTAAAGCAATGAATTGATCACAGTAGGAATTCTACCTACCCCATTTGCATGTAATAGTTTGCATTCAGGAGCCCCGGGACCAGCAATAACCAAACAAATGGCTTTCATGCTGCAGGTTATTGTTGCCTAACACTTTCTAAGGCGCCTGAACTCTTTTTAACAGACCTGTAGACCATGTCATCTATCATCTCCCTTCTGATCGTAGGGGGTCATGCAATAACCTCATTTCCACTTTAACTGCATGGAGGTTAAAAATACACTAGGGAGATAGATGGGGTGATGTGTGAAAGGGAGGCGAGATCTGTGTAGTTAAAACTCATAAATCTCTTCGGGTCTGCAACAGATTAGGAGAGAGGACTACGAGCAGGATGTGGGAGTCAAGATTTCTAAGAAGGGACCCTTCTTTTTCACACACAAAAAAATGCCAGGGAACTTTACCTTACACATGTAAATGTTCTAACCTAAAAAAAGAATATACTGACAGCTCTAAACTAACAATTATCTGTATCTCGGTGTCACCTGCAAGATTGCATGTGAGCAAATAAATAATGCAAGACCGCCGATTTAAATAATACAATTGCATTGGTGCAAAAAAATCACTAACGTCATAAATCCATAGAGAAAAAATAAACACATACCTCATAGGAGCAGCATTCAAGTCCAGTTTGTTTTATTTAAAGCATCCTAAAGGATTTCCTGCAGATCCAAACTAAATGCATGGTGTACGGTGTCTCTCTGCAGCAGCTGCAACTCAAAGCTGGAAAGTTTTTTTTTTCCTCCCTGATCAGATGTGTCTTTTTTTTTTTTACTTGTCCCCCTCTCAAGCTGTAAGATGCAAGCGACAAGTACCGACTGGATCACTATTTGCCAGGAAGAGAGCCGGATGCCCGCGCGCAGGCGCTCTTTTCCATTTACTTCTGTTTAGGCGTTCGAGGATCACTATTAGGCAGTTCAAATGGGAGGCACATAATGCAGGCATTGGTTTGCTTTGCGTATGGAGGAGGAGAGATTGACTCGTTCTTCACTGGGAGGGCACTGCAGAAACATCAGCACAATAATGAATTAGCTTTATGTGCGTAGATATACGTTCGTCAGATAACAAGAGAGATGGCATTATAGTCACAAAAGTTTCGGCGCAAGGCCCTCAGCTGGCAAATAAAAGACATTGCTTTGCAGCATTGTAGGCCTACATTGTTATGACTCATTTGCAGTACATAACCTGGGCTGAAGTGTTACTAAGGCTTATGTAACGTCTAAGTCCATGTTGCCCTCGCGTGTCCCTTATCTGCAGTGCATATAACGTCACCCCGTTGTCAAGTCTCATTACACTTTGTAGCTTACTTTTAACTAGTTTTCAAAGGCACTTGGCATTAGTATACAAATTAATCGGTCTTTTTTTTCATCATAAAATGTGAAACATTTTAAAAAAAAATACAATTAAGGGGCTGTAGGAAGCATTTTGTACTTCAATATATATTAAAGCAAAATGCATATGACAATTTCACAGCTGTCCACACCACAGACTAAAATACACATACAAGTGCAATTGTTTCAAACAGTACAGTATATTAAAATGTGCTAAAAATCAGAACTTATAATGCTATAAACTTTTTACTAACACTTGCTGAGAAGCTGTAGGCCTAGGCTTACCAGAAGTCCCACTTTTACTGGGATTGTCCCGGTTTGGAGGCGCTGTCCCAGTGTCCCACCCAGTTGTTCATTCTGTCCCAGTAGGGTTGCCACCTTCAGGTTTCAAATCATGTGTCCGGGTTTCAGACCACCTGAAACCCGGACAAATTATTCAAAATGACTGGACTGTGGCTCTCCAGCATAATTGGATGCTGGTACTTACATACAGCCCTACTTAGCTTAACGTCCGTGTCCTTCAATGTTTACATTTAGTAATTTGCATTGAGGTATAGAGTAGCCTCTTAAACAGCTTTAGCAGGTACGTGTTTCTTTTTTACTTTCATTCAATGTTGTATTTATGCCTTATCAGTATTTGGCTCTGTTCCTTAAAGGGACACTGTACCCAAAATTTTTCTTTCGTGATTCAAATTGAGCATGAAATTTTAAGCAACTTTCTAATTTACTCCTATTATCAAATTTTCTTCATTCTCTTGGTATCTTTATTTGAAATGCAAGAATGTAAGTTTAGATGCCGGCCCATTTTTGGTGAACAACCTGGGTTGTCCTTGCTGATTGGTGGATAAATTCATCCACCAATAAAAAAGTGCTGTCCAGAGTACTGAAACCAAAAAAAAGCTTAGATGCCTTCTTTTTCAAATAATGATAGCAAGAGAACAAAGAAAAAATGATAATAGGAGTAAATTAGAAAGTTTCTTAAAATTGCATGCTCTTTCTGAATTACAAAAGAAAAAATTTGGGTTCGGTGTCCCTTTAATTAGACACCTAAAACACATATTACACTGCAGATATTACATTGTGAAATTGATAATTATGAAAGTGATAATTATGCTTGATGTTTGGCATTATTTAGAATCTGAGATTTAGATTAATGATTTATTTGCAATGACAACATAATGGTGCCTTTTTCACTAGGGGGTGGTGTTATGGTCTATTTAAACTGTGTGATTCACTTGTTTGACTGAGGAAGAGTAGAGTATCCACGAAACATTACACACATAAAAGTTACTACTTTAAAAGGACCGGTAATTGCCACGCCCCCTTGACCACGCTCCTGACCATACCCCCACTGGCACCGCACCAGATAGTCCCAGTTTCACCTCTAAAAATTATGGTAAGCCTAGGCCTGTCAATAAAGTTTATATAAAGGGATAAGAGCCGGATTGGTCTACCAGGAGATTTCCCGGTAGGCTGCAGCAGCTGGGGATGGAAAGTTACATTTTAAAGGGGTGATTAATGGATGCAATTGGGTTGTAGGGTGCCTATATAACATCAAGCTTGCATTTTTCTTTAATGCAAAGCAATATAATTTACTTCTGAAAAATTATTGGGGAAGGAGTATCCCAGAAAAATGGGGCTTGTGCATTCTACCGACTCAACGGAAAATAGGGCTTGTCTTCATATTTTTCCAGGGCTGCTTTTTATTCCCAGTCTGGCCCTGAAAGGGATGGTAATGTTATAGAGCAAAAAAATATATGCTCAAATTCATTAGAACATGTCATTTTAGCACTACCAAGCCTGCAAGTCTATGGACCCAGTGATCTAAAGATCTCCACTCAGCACAATGATTTAAAAGATCAGTCAGTGCTATGAAGTCCACGTCAAGATGATCTAAAGGTGGAATTTACACTATTAGCTGTGTATCTCACTAAGGCCTGATAATCTAAACTTTGCCAGATCAAACTTAAAGGGACATTAAACACTTTGAGATGGTAATATAAAATGATAAATTGTATATAATAAAACAACTCTGCAATATACTTTCAATATTTATTTTGTCCTCTTTGCCTGTAATTCCATTCTGAAATTGTGAGCTTTTCAGTTCCTGTTAGAAATGGAAGTGCAGAACACTGTTAAATAAAGCACAACCATTGGCTGCACACTCTAGTGACCTATTTATAACTGACCCTAATTGGCCACAGCAGAGAAGGTAACACAAGTTACAACATGGCAGCTCCCAGTGTTTTATAGACACTAAAACTTTACACTTATTTTGTCACTTTTTAAACAACTAATGAAACTTTTAAAAAAATGCATATACATGTTAGTCATGGACTTATCTATTCTTTGAATGCATCATTCTATCTAGCATGTATTTAGTGTTTAATGTCCCTTTAAGGGCAGCCCTGATGGAATTATCGGAAAAAAGGGACAGTCCTTGCAAGTGGCAAAATGTCGCTTATTGAAAGTAATGGAGCTCCCTGGAAAGGGACACTTTAGATCGAAGTTAGCAGTGAGCAGGGGGCGCACTTTTAAAAGTAAATCCTGCAGTGAATATAAATCACATTACGTTCCTTTCTGTGTATAGCAGCCTACAATCGCCTATATTTTCATATGCATGTATTTTTCTAATAGGGTTATAAGCGTATTGAGTGTTATGAGAAAAGCTTACCACCTTTTAGTTTGCGAGTAAAAACTGTTAGATCTGTAGTACAAAAATCTTTACAGAATTATACTGGGTTAAGAGACAATTTTTTATAAACACCCATGGAAAGCCCATTTTACAAAAAAAAAATGACAAATACACTTTTATTTTGTACTTATAAGTACAAATTTCTGTGTGTTGTTTGCGCATCCAGTGTACTTAAATTACGATGTATGCTGTGCATATTTAATACGACTTATTCCTGTGTAATTTACATAAACATTTTACGTTTTTGATATAATACGATTTTTGGTGAAGATTTCTGTTAAGATGTTTTATGCACCTTAATATATATATATATATTTATACATATTTTGTGTGAATGGTTCAATTATTTGTTTTGTAAGATTTTTAAAATACAAATTTTATTGTGCACTTCTGAAATGTATGTATTTCCTACCCAAACAAAAATGCAGTATACACTCCAGTTTTCAGTGTAAAAAGTGGCATTAGATCATTTCACTAGTGAAATCGAAGTACTGGCGAGCATTCTTTAATCATTTTTGCCAGCCCAGAGACCTTTAGACCATCGGACCCTAAGGGACGTAACCTACATCTTTGTATGTGATGGCAAGATACATGCATACAGAATAGTGCTCAATAAAATAAGCATTTCAATAGAGCACTGAATTTACGCTTTAAAAATCAGACTTGTATTACACGTAAAAATAGAAACATACAAATAGGAGTTAAAAAAACGAGCTGAACGAAGCAAATGTTTAAACTCATTCAAGGTACTAAGTAATTTACGAAAACAGATGAAATTGTAAACAAGAAGTCAACATTTGAAGGGCTCAGTACATTTCAGTACATTTCTATTGTGAAATGAGTCTGGTAGCAAGTAGACTGAACAGGATGTTCCTTGGGCAGGTATGAAGTTTCTATGCATTTTTGTATCAGAATTATCTAAACATATTACTCCTTTACGTCTCATAGTTTTACATTGCTGAATGTAGGCTTGCAAGTTTGTTTCAAAATATGCATTGCGCTTATAAACATGAAGGAAAGGGACATGTTTGTGAAACTAGAAATTAATGCAAGGTACATTATGCTGAAACCATTTCAAACAAAGTACATAAATACCTCTGTATTGGAATGTGCTTAAAACCATCAAACATGAAAGTAAAATGAAAGGTTCAGTAAAGTCAAAATTAAACTTTCATGATTTAGATAGAACATGTAATTTTAAATAACTTTCCAATTTGATTTCTGTTATCAAGTTTGCTTTTTTTCATTTGGTATCTTTTGTTGAGGAGTAAACCTAGGTAGTGTGATAGGAGCTTAGGAGCATGCACGTGTCTTTAGCATTTTATGGCAGCAGTGTTTGCAGCTATGTCTACCATTGCTATTAAAGGGACAGTCAAGTCCAAAGTAAACTTTTTATGATTCAAATAGGGCATGCCATTTTAAACAACTTTCAAATTTACTTTTATCACCAATTTTGCTTTGTTCTCTTGGTATTCTTAGTTTAAAGCTAAACATATATAGGCCCATATGCTAATTTCTTAGACCTTGAAGGCTGCCTCTAATCTGAACGCATTTTGACAGTTTTTCACCACTAGAGGGCGTTAGTTCATGTGTGTCATATAGATAACATTGAGCTCACGCACGTGAAGTTACCTAGGAGTCAGCACCGATTGGCTAAAATGCAAGTCTGTCAAAAAAACTGAAATAAGGTGGCATTTTGCAGAGGCTTAGATACAAGGTAATAACAGAGGTAAAAGCAAGCGCTAGCCATAGTGCTGATTCTGATCCAAAAATGAGCTGACTCCTTAGTTTATATTCATTTCAAATAAAGATACCAAGAGAATGAAGAAAATTGATAATAGGAGTTAATTAGAAAGTTGCTAAAAATTGAATTGTCTATCTGAACCATGAAAGAAAAACTTTGGGTTTAATATCCCTTTAAATCACTAAGTCTTTGTGAGCTGTTTTCTCTTAATTCAAGTCATAGCTACCTAACCAGTCATTTCCTTCTCTTATACCGCTTCCTCTCTGCCTATAGGTATACCTTGAGCCTGGGCCCTTTGGTCTCCTTTATTTATACCCTTTGTCTGAGCAAGTTAATCAACTCATTGGGATAGTGAATTCATTCATAACTAGATATGTGCATGATCGAAAAATTTGGTTTGGTTCGGATCGATTCAGAGTTTTTCTAATTTAGTTTCGGATCGATTCAAATTCGGAAAACTTTGAATTCATTTGTTTCGGATTCGTTTCGGATTCATTCAGATTCAAAAAAATTCGGCTGGATTCGGTTGTGTTCAGAAATTCGGTATTTGTGCTGTGTATTAGACTAGTATTATGTACTGTATATTAGGTGTAACCCATAGCAGAGTGATATAACCTAATATACTGTACAATACTAGTGTAATCCATGGACATCCGAATTTACCGAATAAATCCAAACTAATTCAGATTTATTCGGTAAATTCAGCAGTATTTTAATTCGGATCGATCCGAATCTCCGAATTTGCAGAATTTTCTGAATTTCCGAATCGATCCGAAACGAATTGCACATGTCTATTCATAACCACATCTACACTGAGGAAGTTCAACTTTATTGATTTTGTATACTGTTCTTTTAGAAGGCTCAGTGACCTAAATATGTATTGCTAAGAGGAAAGAGGTGGTATGATAGAAACTTTCAAGTATATTAAAGTGCTGTGGTAGAGGCTGTAATTATTTTTCACAGAAAGAGCAACACCAGAACAGGAAGAAGATAGAGCCTGGGACAGACCAGTTCTCTCTCTAGTGAAGCCACTACTTATTGTATGGCCAGGTGGGCCCCCTAGAGATGCAGCCCCAGTCTCAATTGAGACCTTTGAGACCCTTGAAGTTTCATTCTATGCCTTCTCACCACAATGACAGACTTCTCAAGGATCCTCCTTATTATAAGAACCCTTTCCCATGATAAAACCAAACCAAGGGTCCCTACCTTCTAATATAATAATATAAAATTCTAAAAAGAGTTGCAGAGGTAATTTGGTCAGTCTATTAATTTAATTTGGTAAATTGCTTGACCAGTCAGAAACAATTCATCTCTCCTATAAACAGAGGTGAATTTGAATATACCCTTCAGTCAACCCTAATATGAATTTTAGCAAAGGACTTTCTTAGGCCCTTTTTAAAAAAAATAGAAGTCCAAAAGGTGCTAATTTTGGTGAGAGTAGACAGTTCTTACTCTGGAGTTGATTACTGCATTTGGGGCACCTGTAGTGCTGGACCAGGACAAATACTGCTGCTGACCTAATCAGCAGCAGCAGTTGTGCATCTGGGGTCATGCAACCAATGCTGCTGACTTGGTCAGTGGCAGTTTTCAAATTTGAGCATTACATTTTTCCACTATAATGGTCCTTTAACCCTATGGGGCCGATTTATCAAGGAACAAATTGCCCCTGATGCCCCTGTGTCCGCGCAAACTAACTCAAGTCAATTTTTGAGATGCAGAGTGTAGTCTGAAGTTGAAATCAGAAGCTGACAGAGCTGAATACGTGACTGTGACGTCACTCGGAACCCCCACGCTACCCTGTTGAGGGAATCCACATTATGGTGTTGGCTTGGCATAAGCTGCTGTTCCTTACTGCTGTTGAAGCCTGGGCTTGTCTCACTGGAGGGACCGGTATGCTCCAGTCTGCCACACGCGCACTACATGTAGTGCCCTTCAAAATGTGAGTTGCCATTTGTCATAGTGTGTTTCAATTCCCCATCTTGATTTACTCACCCTATGAGGTGCCTCTTGTTTTCTCCTGTTGTTTTAGCCCTTACAGGACTCAGGATCCCTTCATCGGAGCGACGACTCACTGGGTGTTCTTATTCCTTGGGACTGTCTAATTTCTGCTTATTGCACATTGATTTATGTACTATTGTTTTATTAATTTCTGTATTGTATTGTATTATATTTACTGAGCGCCCCTTCAATATTGCTTTTGTATAGTAACATTCCTATACTATTTGATATATTTTATTGCAGTTTCTAGCTGACAGGAACACATCCCACTCAAAAACACCTATAAAAAAAGTACTGTAATACATTCTGAATAATTCCCTTTTAGGTAGAACAGACAACAGTTTTGAATAAAAATGTTCTTTTAACACTAACATTTAGGCTACAATCCATTGTTTTTGGCTGGCCATAAGTTGTTGATAAAAAATAACACCATCCAGACGTTTAAAAAGATGTTGGATTTTTGTTTTGCGATCACCAAATTACATCAAACTATTTTCAGCTTCCAGCCAGTTCTAATTAACAGATTCCTGCTTGTTGTATGTTAATAGCATAGCATTTTTTAAAATCTCTCCTAAGTGTAAAGTGTTCAAATGCCCTTTACAACTGGTATTTAAAACTGTGAAACATGTAAAACACACGCACATTAAATAAATCATATTACTAAATACAAATTAGGCTGACTCTAATACATATGATCATTTAGTATAGTAAAGAGCAAAATATATTTTACAGTAATAATTTATAATTATGTACATATATTGTTTAATACCATTAAAAATTTGAATTAAACATAGGAAGCTGACATACATGTGAATAAATTAGTTTATTACATATTTAAAAATATATATCCATGTCTATTGCAGACTCCGCCCTGATTCTGACTAAAGACTGCCTGACCCCACCTCTCCCATCATTGCCCCACCCACAATAATGGGGGACCTTCTGGAAGTGGCCCCCCTTCTAACTATTTTCTTGAGACGTCACTAACTTCTGTAAATTTACTCCTAGATAACCTTAGATTGTACATCAAATCTTTGATCATTCCACTGTCAGGAATAAGATGTTTGGGGGTGGTGATTGAGCAAACTGGAAGGTTTTTGGGCACTGTTGTCTATATGTGGAGTATGGTAAACTGGTATAGGTCTTGGTAGAGCATCGCTAAATTTCTTATGGGTGTGGTTTGGACTTTCCTGGTAGGGCTAAAAAACTGCCTCATAAATATAGTAGGAAGTATGGACTTTGCATGGGTTTATCTCATTTTTAAATTCAGTTCTATTAAATTTCTTAAATAATCATGGCATATTTTAATCCAATAGAAAGCATTTTTTCACATAAAAGTTTTCACATGATTTTTCCATTAACCTTATTCAACAACAGTTATAAAGTGTGGGAGCTACACGTATGTGAGGAACACTCTGTGCCCCTTGTTTTTTTCTGTCTATCACTTTTTAATGTTCTGCCCTGCAATTGTACAGCTGCTTGATAAATATTGTATGAACTATAGAGTGCACAGGATATCCTTGTTGCAGTGTTAAACTTCATCTGTGTCTGTTGGTGAAGACACTTCCTCCTGCACCTATTCGATCGGAAAACATTGACAGAGCACATGCCAAAGAAACATGGAAAACCCAGAATAGGCAATAACTGAAAAGTTCACCAGTTTCTTTTCTATGTTTTGTTACCTAATTCAACATCCGTAACCACTTGAAAAATGCATTTGGCCTATTTTGCTTGGCAAATGTTGACTTTTAACATAGCTTTTTTATGGCCAGATTACGCTTAGTCGCGAGCGATAAGGGGTTTATCACGGTTGTTTGTGCTCATCGGTCTTTCTACTGGTATTATGAGTAAGTAAACACGATAGCTTGAGCGCAATCGTGGTTTACGCTAAAATGATTACTGTGTCCTCAAAGCTCTCGTTTTGCGAAACAAGAAAAGTTGCACAAAAACACATCAAAAATACATTACAATATAAAGTTACACTCATAATAAAACCATCTAATACAAATTATTAAAAAAAAATTCCGATTATCCTAGTATGTGAAGGTATAATCTAGATTTTATTAAAGACACAGAGACGAGTATTTTTTTTTATGCATTACTCTTTCTTTACTACTCAATGCAGCCTTTTAAAGAACAAGATATATAAGATAACATAACATTCACATAATAAGAACATAACATAGACTTATTATAGTGAGAAAAAACAACCAATCAGTACAGAGCATATACTATAAACAGAGCACCCAATTAACATACTTCCTCTTTCTAATTGATGCTCAAAAGGAATAAAATATTGAACATCATAAGAAAACCAAAAAGTCCAAAACAACAGAGGGTAATGAACGCCAACTTCTTGAAGAAATGATGGACGAAATCCCATGGGATGTTGAATTTGATAGAAGATAACGCAGGTGTCCAGGATTCAGTGAATGAAGGTTGAGATTTCTGAATTGACGGGAAGAATCCAGAGGCTGAGAAAGGATTGGATTCACATGGATACTGTTAAAAAATATATAAGAGTTAATAACATAATAATGACGGTTATTAGGGTGGGAAAAAACACCATTATCTATGTGAGGAGGGAAAATACTCGTCTCTGTGTCTTTAATAAAATCTAGATTATACCTTCACATACTAGGATAATCGGAATTTTATTACAAGACCAGAGACTCCTATTTTTATGCAAGTTTAAAGTAGTTAGGAGAATAAATTAAGCGAGGCATGTTGAATGGGTCTGAAATAAAATTGTTTGAAGATGGAATCTGAAGACCAGTCTGCAGCATTTAATATCTGTTGAAGAGGAGCCGCTTTTAAAAAGGCTTTCGAAGCAGCGGAACCTCTAACAGAATGAGCTGTGAAAGAAATGTTGATACCGGCTTCTTTCATGACCCATTTAACCCACCTAGCGATAGAGGTAGAAGTGATAGGAGCATAGGGGGGAACAAAAGAAATAAGCAGTTGATTATGGATAGGTTTCCTAAATATCAGAGTTCTAGATTCGTAAGACTTTAAGCATTCGTCCACACACAAAGAGGGTTCGGAAGACAGATAAGGGTAAAAGATGGAAGTGGATAAAGTTTTCGTTCTGCGAGAAAGGAAGAAGGTGACTCCTTCAGGAGAGAAACGTTTAGAGTTCCAATCTAATGCTTTTACATCCGATACCCTTCTGAAAGAAATAAGGCAAAGAAGGGTAGCGAGTTTGGCGGAAAGTTGTTTTAGAGACAACAAGTTATTAGCTGGCCAGGATTTGAAAAGAGAGAAAACTAAGTCTACGTCCCAGAAAAATTCATGTTTGGGAACAGGAGGACGTTTTAATCTAATGGCTTTAAGAACTCTACAGACTAAAGGGTGTTGACCTATAGGTGAATTATTGATAAGATGATGTCTGGCAGAGATAGCCGATCTATGGACATTAATTGATCTGTAAGCAAGGCCTGAATCAAAGAGGTGTGACAGATAGTTAATGATTTCAGTTAAATCCGCAGAAAAGGGATCCAAATCCCTTTGCAAGCACCAGCTAGACCATTTTGACCATGCGGCAAAATAACATCTGCGGGTACCTGGAGCCCACGAGTCTTGAATGAGGGATCTAGCTCTCTCCGAAAGGCCTCGGAGAGACCAGGGTCCCCTGAAATTGTCCAAGCTATCAGGAACAGAGAGCCTTGGAGAATTAGACTGTGAAATTCGCCCTCCGGACTGACTAATAGGTGAGGAAGTGGGGGAAGAAGGATTGGAAGACTGGTGGACATCTCCAAGAGGGAGGGATACCAAGATTGGGTTGGCCAAAGGGGAGTCACTATAGTTAGGCATAGGAGATCCCTGCGGACTGTTGAGATTGTCCTCGGGATCATGGAGAAAGGAGGGAAGGCATAGGCTTTCTTGGGGGGCCATGGTTGTAGAAAAGCATCTATGGCCGCAGCTTCTGGATCTGGGCGCCAGCTGAAGTATGGGTAAATCTGGAAATTGGTCCTGGATGCAAAAAGATCCAGACAAAAGGGGCCTCTGAGAGATTGGAGGATTAAAAACATTTTCCTGTCTAATTTCCAATCGCTCGAATCTGTCAGATGACGAGATCCCCAATCTGCAGCTGTATTTGATAGACCTGGAATGTATTCCGCTTTGATAGAAATATTCCTGTCTAAACAAAGGTGAATAAATTCCTTGGTAATATTGGACAAATTCCTTGATTTGGTGCCTCCTAAACGATTGAGATATCGAACTGCTGAAATGTTGTCCATGCGCAGGAGAATAGAAACTGGAGAAGAAAAATTGGCAAAACTTTTGACTGCAAACGAGCCAGCCAATAATTCCAAACAATTGATGTGGAAACGTTTCTCCTCCAGTGTCCATTTGCCACCGGTGATGGAAGGGCCGCAGCGTGCACCCCAGCCCGAAAGACTGGCATCGGATTCTATAATGAAATCGGGAGTTCTGCCAAAGATGGCTCTCCCATTCCAGGCTTCTAAATGAGAGAGCCACCAAGACAATTCTTCTTTGGCTTCTAGGGACAAAGGAATCAAATGAGAATAAGAAAAACCTTTTCTCAAATGAAGGATCTTTAGTCTCTGAAGTTCTCGATAATGTAAGGGGGCAGGAAAAATAGCCTGAATAGAGGATGATAGTAACCCTACTATTCTGGCTATGGTTCTGATGGGAACTAAATCTTTGGATAAAGTTTTGGCAATTTCTTTTTTGATATTCTTTACCTTGTCTGAAGGAAGACTCAGAGTAGAGAGTATAGAGTTGATTTTGAAGCCTAAGAAAATCAAAGACTTTGTGGGTACAAGGACTGATTTCTGTTTGTTCACAATGAAACCTAATGATTCTAACAAAGAAATTGTGGTGAATAGATGATTCTGAAGGGAGTGGAAATCTTGGTCCATAATCAAAATATCGTCCAGATAAATTATTAGACGAATTCCTCGGAGTCTCAGCCAGGCCACTACAGGTTTCAGTAGCTTGGTGAAAATCCAAGGAGCAGAGGACAGACCAAAGGGAAGGCAAGTGAAATTCCAAAACTGGTCTTCCCAACGGAAAGTCAAGAATTTCCAATGTTCTTGGGCGATTGGAACGGTTAAATATGCGTCTGTGAGATCCAATCGAACCAACCAATCGTTTCCTCTTAGGCATTCTCTTAATAAGTGAATACCTTCCATTTTGAAATGGTGATAAACTACAAAAGTATTTAACGTTTTTAGGTTTATGACAGGTCTGAATTGATTGTTTTTCTTTTTTACCAAGAATAAATTGCTTAGGTAAAAATCTTGGGGATTGGAAACTGGAAGAATTGCTTTTTTGGAGAAGAGAGAAGAAATTTCTCTCTTGACCAAAAGAGAGTCTTCTTGAGAAAATTGAATTGGGTGTGGAAGACAGACTTGAATTGGGGGAGATATGAATTCTATGAGGATACCTGATACAGTTTGTAAAACCCAAGGGTCTGAAGTAATTGCCGCCCAATTTTGAGTAAACAGGGCGAGTCTGCCTCCAATTTTTTCTGGGAAAGAAAGGATGTAGGGGGGAAGTGAAGAACTTACCTGGAGCTTGTCTAGCTCTGGCTCTGGTCCTAAAACCTCTCTGAGTCCAGGGGCGACCTCTTGTTGGAAAGAAGGAGGAAGTGGATGGATCAGAGAAGCCTCTTTGGAATTGAGATTGAAACTGGTGTTGGTATTGTGATTGTTGGGGATAGTAATGAGACCTGGATAAGAAGGTTTGGCGGCCGGGAAAGCGGCCTCTGCCTCTCCCGGCCCTGTCGGAGAAACCCTGGTTGGGGTAAAAAAATTTCTTAACGGATGTTTTCACTTTATTTAGGTTAGAGAAAGTATTTACGTATTGGCTTAAGTCCTTTAAGTAAGAATCTCCAAATAAAAGACCTTTTTTGTCTGAAGCAATATTACTTGAGGAAAAGTCAGAAATTTTCGGGTCTATTTTCCTCAAGATATTACGTCTTCTTTCTCCAGACATTGCACAATTTGTATTCCCAATAAAACACAGGAGTCTTTGAACCCATTCTCTGACCACATAGGGGTCCAAAGGGCAATTTTCGGCTACGCCTTGTTCAGATAATTCGAATAATTTTGTGAGGGGACCAACTGAATCTAAAAGTTTATCTTGGCAAATTTTCCAGGATCTATCAATTCCTTTTTTCAATTTATATCCTGGAGAACCGATGAATTTTAAAATTTTGGGGTCAACTTCAGGGGTGATGGAAGCGTTCTTTGGTAACAGGGGACGAGGACATTCGGCTTTCATTTTGTTGCGGGTTTGCTTTTTTAGGGGTTTACGTAGTTGGTGGTCAATAAATTTAGCTAAATCCAGGGGGGGACACCACTCGGCGGACCGGGGATGGTGTAAGTCATCAGGTTTAAATCTAGGGTTACCCAAACAATCTAAAAAGTCCTCTTCATCCTCACTGTATTCAACAGATTTTCTGGCTTTCTTTTTAGGTTTTTTAGCGGCCGGGGAGCCATCGGAATTATCCGAATCATTTAGGTTATCTGAATTGATATCAGTGTATTCGTCACCATCTGATTCCTCAGAATCTGAAGATGGATTATCAATAATATTTTTTGACTTAAATTTTAATTTTTTGCATACATGAGTATCCCCTGTTTGGTTACCCTCAGGGTGCAGGGTTCTGTTAACAGCGGTTTTTCTTCCTTTGCTGTGAGGAATATTAGTCTCAGTTAAACATTGGCGAGACTTTTCGATAAGTTTTTTACTTGCCTTATAAGCAATGGATGGGTTCTTTCTTTTTAAAGATATTTTTCTTTGTTTCTCTCCTATCAAGGAGGTCATTTTATTAAATAAATTGTTCATAGAGGAGTCAATCATTGATTGTACTGTGTGTAAGGTCAAGGGAGGTGATTTAGATTGAGCTTCAGACATCGTTTATAGTGTTAGAGAAAAAAACAATGTGAAGTAAAACTATATAGAATTAATAAATTAAATATCAAATCCCCTAGAAAGCACAAATTTTTTTATATATATAAACTTAAAAGTATATATAAATGAAAAAAGTTTAACAAAACAGGGTATTGAGAGGCAAAATTTTTTTTCCTGAGGTAAAATATTTGGTTCAAATGGTTAACCTTATTGCGTTTAGTATATAGCAAATATACACAGTAAATGTAATGAAAATAACAGCCAGAAGATGGCCACAGAGGCTGAGGAGAAATCTCTTATATTATATTTGTAGGCAATGTCAGGACCGAGTGGAAAAGATACAAATTTACCACTCGGTTCACAGGAGAGGTACAGCTGACAGGAGACAAGGTTACTACGTCGGCAGTAGTGGGCGGGAGGGACGGCCCACAAAATGGCGACCGGACTGAGGGAAGGAAAAAACATGCAGAGGAAAAAACATGCAGAGGGATAAAACACTGAGTGGGAACGATAGATAGAATTTGAAGAAAAATCAATAAGTGGTAAGATAACGCTCAATAGAGGAATAGAATAAGGATAAGGTAAAAGAAAAAACCGGTAAAAGAAAAAACCGGAGAAAAATACATATATATAAAGGACAAAATATAGAAATGAATGAGAAACAGAAACGGAAAGAACGATAAAAGGGAAAAAATATTTATTAGAACAATAATGATAACGTATAATAATATTATTATGACTGCACTACTTATCTGAGTGAGCAGCAAAAAGAAAGAGAGAGTATGTTAATTGGGTGCTCTGTTTATAGTATATGCTCTGTACTGATTGGTTGTTTTTTCTCACTATAATAAGTCTATGTTATGTTCTTATTATGTGAATGTTATGTTATCTTATATATCTTGTTCTTTAAAAGGCTGCATTGAGTAGTAAAGAAAGAGTAATGCATAAAAAAAAATAGGAGTCTCTGGTCTTGTAATAAAATTGCACACACAAGTTATAAGGACATATGAGGGCTCAGAAAAAATGGCAGTAAAATGGGCTTTAACAGTGAGATACATACATACATATACATGTCTAAAGATGTTTGTGTGTATATATATATATATATATATATATGTATTTATGTATTTATATGTTTATATATGTATTTACAGATATATATAAACACATAAATACATATGCACACACATAAGACATATATATGTGCATTGGAGCCCTTTGCATTCAAGTAGATGAAAACATGTAAAAGCATCTTAATGCAATATTCATATTTAATAAAGGTTTTAATTATGTATTAACTATAAATATTTCACATTCCAATGTTCAGCACATAGCAGAATATGTTCTATGTATTTATAAATACATATTCCTATATATATCTGTATAAATCTATACCTATATATAAATCATGTATATAAAGGTATAGATATATTGTACCATCAGATATATGTAGAAATATGTATTTATGAATAAAGAGAACACATTCTTCTGTGTGAAGAGCATTGGAATGTGAAATATTCATATTTTTATATCAGGAATATATATACAGATATATATTTAGGAATATATATTTATAAATACCTAGAACATATTCTGCTATGTGCAGAACATTGGAATGTGACATATTTAAAGTAAATACATAGTTAAAACCTCTATTAAATATGAATATTGCATAAATATGCCTTTTCATGTTTTCTTCTATTTAACTGCAAAGGGCTGCAATGCACTTTAATATATGTCTTTATAAGTATACATATGTATTTATGTGTTTATATGTGTATATATGTCTGTAAATGCAAACACACATATAAACACACACACACACACACATATATATATATATATAAAATATATAAAGATATAGATAGATTGATCGATAAATCTTTTTTTCTAACACCCAAGATCTTATATTTTTGAACCCTTATAGCTTTTTTGTGAATTATTATTTTTGAATATTTTTTATAAGATGGTGTTATTATTGTTATTATGAGTGTAACTGTATTGTCTAATGTATTTTTTATGTGTTTTGTGACATCTTTTAGTTTTGCAAAACAGTTGACTAGAGCTCTAAGATCGTGGTAATCATTCCAGCGTATATCGTGACTGCGCACATTCTTTCACATTTACTTTCAACTTGTAATATGAGCGTAAATGAACTTGTGCGCAAACAGACATGAAAACCCGTTATAGCTTGCGCGTAAACAATATCGCACCACTCGTAATCGGGCTCTCAATCAGCTGCCATGTTTTATTTTAACTTTAGCTAGATATGATTTTTTTCCAGGTTGACCCCTTTTGTGTGTTTATTCAATCCAAGTACAAGAAAATCTGATAATCAGTTTATGTTGCATAGGTTATTTGGCCATATTAAACAGTCTTTTAGCACCACTTACTTGTGTAAAAAATGTGCTTTGTCCCACACTCCCTATAGAGGCCAAAATACTGCAAATCCCTTGAACCAGCAATTTGATTTCTACCATTTTCAGGTTACTGATTTTTTTGTTGTTGCCTCTCTAGAAAGCGTGGAACAAGATCAGTTATAACCCAAAATATGTACTATTTAATGTTTTTTTTACTAGTTTTAAAAGGATTCTAATGGATTATATACTATAAAAGAAAAACCAATACACCACACAAGCCCAATACGTTTTTACATAGACAACTATTGGCCTGGAGTGTTTCAAACGGTGATTTCAGGATGTGTTTTGTGGATTTACTTAGAAGACGGATATGCAAGGATTGCTTCATGTGTTACATGAGATGATATACCGTATATTGTAATCTTAAGCCCTCTACTGGCAGCATTAAGTAATTACATAATTTATGTTCTATGAGACTAGAGTAGAAATAAATCCTTTTTTTAGTTAGTAGTTATTATATTACAGAGTGATTTAGTCAGATCATCAGATAGGATAACCTTATTATTTACAGTGTCTTCTCCTTCCCACACTATAAATATGCATTCTTCTGCTGTGAAAACAGAAACACTTTGAGATTGTGATATAAACTCTTTATTTGTGTATTTGCCTTTTCTGTAATTTATTCCCAAGAATTACAGGTTTTCTAAATTGCATGACAATTAGAAGTGCATAGACTTGACCAGCCTGTCCATGCTATTTTCTAAATAATGATTGGTAGATCAGTGTAGTAGCTGTAATGATTGTGCGATATTTCCCTATCAGACCAAACTTTGCCAGTAGTCTTCTTTTCCCGGCGTCAAATGGAAGCATAAGGAAATATCCCAGAACAAAGTGAGTGTAAGAAATGAGGTAAGCAATAGTCACGGTAGACAGGGTAGTCCTTCACGGCAAAAAGATTAAAGCAGAGAATGGTCAGAGACAGGCGGAGTTCTGCAACAGAAAGGCAATCCAGCAGTATAGCAGTTCAGGGGTAAACCAATAGAAAGGTCAGGAACAGGCAGAGGTTAGCAACAAAAGGTAATCCAGCAGTTTAGCAGTTCAGGGGTAAACCAGGCATAGTAGTCAGACAGGCAGAGTTCAGCAATGATAAGGCAATCCGGCAATTCAAGGGTTAAACAGGCAGAGTTCAACAATAATATGGCAATCCAGAAATTCAAGGGTTAAACAGGCAGAGTAGTCAGACAGGAAGAGTTCAGCAATAATAAGGCAATCCAGCAATTCAAGAGTTAAACAGGCAGAGTAGTCAGACAGGCAAATATCAGCAATAATAAGGCAATCCAGCAATTCCAGAAATAAAGAGGAGTACACATAGTAACACCTATACTTGGGCAGTGAATGTATGTTATGCAGGTACTTACATAGGGGCCGATTTGTGCCAAGGAGGAGTTCAAAGGATCCGGTTTGAGAGGGGAATAGACGTGCGTCAATGTCGTCATCGCCGCATACTCACAGCAACCACCGCGTCACTGGCAACAGCCAGAGAGGCACAAGGGAGCGGTTTGACATAGCCCCCCACTCAAGGATTCCCTCCGAGAACCAGAGTCGGCTTCAAAGGGTGAGCAGCATGGAACTTGGAGACCAAAGATGGAGCACGCACATTACGAGCAGGAACCCAGGAACGCTCTGCCACAGAGTATCCCTTCCAGTGTATGAGTTATTGGAACTGCCTGTGCCTGATTCTGGAATCCAGGATTTTGGCAACCTCATACTCTGGTTCGCCATGAATCAGGAGTGGAGGAGGAGGATGTCTGAGTCAAGTATACCTATTTGTGATGTAGGGTTTGAGCAAGAATATGTGAAAGACTGGGTGAATGTGCAAGGTCTTTGGCAAGGCCACTCTGGAAGCAACAGGAGAAAGTCTTTTGAGGACTTTATAAGGACCATTATACTGAGGTCCCAATTTGTGACAAGGTTGACTTAAGCGGATGTGTCAGGTAGAGACCCAGACATGATCACCTGCAACAAAGGCATGAATACTCGCTCGATGATGATTGGCAAACCTCTTATATCTGGAGGTGGTTGTGTGTAACTGAGAGCGTATTCGTTGCCAATGGGTAGTGAGGTCAGTGAAGCAACGTTCTGCAGCAGGGACTCCTGTGGATTGAGCAGAAAGAGGAAAAAGCTGCAGCCTGGAAAGGAGAGCATCGTAGAGAGGAATGCCAATGAGTGTTCTTTGCAAGTTCAGCTAGGGGTAACAACCCAGACCAATTAGTATGCTGTGAATTGACATATGCTCTGAGATAAGCTTCCAGATCCTGATTGGTTCTCTCGATCTGCCCGTTAGTCTGGGGGTGATAACCTGAGGACAAATAAACAGTGGTTCCCAGCAATTTTCAAAAGCTTCTCCAAAAAGTAGAAATAAATTGAGGCCCTCTGTCAGAGACTATATTTATGGGTATACCATGTAGTTGCACCATGTGTAACAGGAAAAGAGTGGACAATTCTTGGGCTTTAGGTAACTTTGTTAAAGGTACAAAATGAGCAAGTTTGGAGAACCGATCCAACACCACCCATATGACTGTATGATGGTCAGAAGGAGGAAGGTCTACAACAAAACAAACAGCAAAATCCATAGCTATGTGTGTCCATGGTTGTTTAGGTATGGACAATGGTTGAAGTAGGCCATGTGGTAGGCAACGGGGAGTCTTATTAACAGCACAAGTCTGACAAGCTTTGACATAATCCTGAGAGTCTGACTTCATGGTAGGCCACCACACATATTGGGAAAGGAGTTTAAAGGTTGTTGTCAAACCAGGATGACCTGACAGCTTGCTGTCATGAGCCCAGGATAATACAGGAGAGCGAAGGTTTGGAGGAACATAAAGGATCTCAGGAGCCGCAGGGGCTTCAGAAGGTTTTCTTGACTGGACTTGTTGCAGTCTTTGCAGAAGAGAGGTGTTGAGCTGAGCAACCACACAGGAGGGGGGTATGATGTGTTCAATAAGAGCTTCAGAAGAGTCACTAGACTGAGGAAAGTGATGGGAAAGGTGTGATGATCAGGGTTAACCAACCCTGCGCCAGTCACTAGTTTGGCACAGAAAGGGTTATCAGACCCCTTCTACTGTCACTAATCTGTCACAATCTAGCCACGACAGTCAATCTTGTGACTTAGTCCAGTGGGTGCAAAGGTTAGCAACATTCTCTAGTCTGTACTAGACATAAAAGAAATGCCAAAAACTCCCCTTTAATGCCACCCACACTAAACTAAACTACAACTAGCTGCCACCACTTAAGATTATATGATATGGGAAACCTTAAGGAAACCCCAGATTATAATTTAGCAAAAAATAACATAAAATCACAGTACAAATACTACCACTCTTAATACTACCAGTCTCTTTCAGTAACATGGTTTAAATATTAGACAAAGGCCAAAGCGTAATAAATGAAGGTTTATTATGCGAAAAAGTAGCACAATGCATTAATAATTAAAAGAGGTTAACAAATAGAATTACACAAGCAAAAAGTTTTAAAATAAAAGGGAGAAATGGCAGAGGTTATACTTTACTTTAATATCTGTGTGTAATATTCCAAGTAGAATATTCTGAAAAAAGGAGATGCAGACAACTCAGCTGCTGAACTACCTCAGGCTGAAGTAGAAAAAAAGGTGTGTAACAGTTGCCTTTAACCAGAACCACAACTAAGGTCAAGGTATTTAAGCACTGTAGTTAATTTAATAATGGATTTCTAATGTTAAGTAGGAGTCTTGTCACCCAACATAATTATTAAATCCTCTATATATGAAAATAATAAACAGAGTACCCTAGTATAACAAATAAAAATATGTAAGTAGAAAAAAATAAGAGCTCTCATGTAGTTAACCAAAAGTCCGTTTATGTAAAAAACAATGTTTGTAGAAAAGGTACTTTTTAGTAAAGATCCACCGTAGTGCAGGCAAGTAATAATACTGTTGGTAGAAGTTTTAGGAAGTTGCGGTGAGCAGAGAGACCTGACAGCGATTGCAGAGCAGGAGCGAGCAGGAAGCGTGCAGTCAGGCCTGAGGGAGAGGAGACAGACACGGCTGCAGCTGATGACGTCAGTACGTCTCAGTAGAGGATTTGACAATGAGTTCAGCGTAGCGAGACAGGAGTCACAGGCTAGAATAATCAAATTAACCAGCAAAGTATAGAAGACTGGGGTGAGAATTTATAGCGAGTCAGATGGGCAGGCTTAAGGAGTGGTAACATGACATACCCCCCCCCCCCCCACTCAAGGAACAACCACCGGGTGTGAGGAAGAAGGCCGATCTGGGTGACGATGGTGAAAAAGAGACACCAATCGAGGGGCATGCAAATTCGTGGCAGGCTCCCAAGAGTCATCAGCAGAGGTAAAGCCCTTCCATCTTATGAGATATTGCAAAACACCACCAACCCTTCTAGAATCCAAAATGGTTTGGATCTCATACTCAACCTCAGGTAGGACAATGGGTGCAGTAGATGCAGATGAAGACGTGTCCAAACGTAATGAAGCAGGTTTGACCAATGACACGTGGAAGGTGGGATGAATTTTAAGATGTACTGGCAAATCCAAAGTAACTGTATTCGGGTTCTTAAGTGCTTTAATTGAGTACGGACCAATAAACAGTGGACTTAGTTTTCTCGAGGGAGCTGTTAAGCGTAAATGTTAGGTGGACAACCAGACCTTTTGTCCAACCTTATATAAAGGTGAAGGCCTTTTCCTTAAATCATAATAATGTTTATGAGTCTTTTGAGCCACTTCAATATTATCCTTGATAATATCAAATTTTTCTGCAATAGAATTTAAAGTATCATTCACCACTGGACAGGAGCTAGTCATCTCAGAGAAAACATGGAATGATGGATGAAAGCCAAAGTTAATAAAGAATGGTGTCTGTTGGGTGGATGTGTTCACAGTGTTGTTGTATGAAAATTCTGCGAGAGGTAAAAAAGTTGACCAATCCTGCTGTTGGGAAGAACAAAAACATTGGAGGTACTGTTCGAGCCACTGGTTAGTGCGCTCTGTCTGTCCATTGGTTTGTGGATGGTAAGAGGTACTGAGTCTTTGTTGGATATGAAGAGTAGAACATAATTCCTTCCAGAATCTGGAAGTGAATTGTGAACCCCTGTCCGAAACAATAGATGTTGGTAAGCCATGCAACTTAATCACATCTCTTATCAAAAGATCACTGGTTTGTTTTGCTGTGGGTAACGAGATGCAAGGAATGAAATGAGCCATCTTGGAAAACTGGTCCACAACTACTAAAATGGTTGTGTAATTGGAGGATTTGGGTAAATCCACAATATAATCCATTGATATATTTGACCATGGTTAACTGGGCACAGGAAGAGATAATAGCAATCCATAAGGCTTACCTCTTGAATATTTTGATGTTGCACATGTGGTACAAGAAGAGATGTAGGATTTAACATCCTTGTTACATGTGGGCCACCAGAAAGATCTCTTCAGTAGAGATAATGTTTTAGTCACACCTAAATGGCCTGCTAAAGTGGAATCATGTACCATCTGAAGAACAGCTGGTCTACAAGATTTTGGGATGTAAATCTGGTTGTTATATAGAATAAATACCCTCTCTTCCTACATATAGCTATATATCACACATCAATAGTGTATATACTTTTCATTTTTATTTTTTATCTACACACCTCATACCACTAACATGAATCCAAATATATCCTTACTGTTATTCATGATAACCCTTTTCTCACTCCAATTTGGTTCACATAATAACCGCCATAAGCACACACCTCAAACTGGAAAACAAATTATCATACATCATGGCCTGCTCTGTTGCTGTAACTTATCTGCTGAGTGCTGGTGGAGGGTTATAAAAAATAACCCTCCTACCCCCACCTCACAATATTATAAAGTATCACATTCACTATATGGCCAATCAAAAATGATTTCCAAATTCCTATTCCTTATGTTACTTGCCCTTGCAAATGACGTAGAGTCTAACCCTGGTCCCCTAACAAATTCCATTCCTAGCCTTCCAGCTAAGAAAGGCCTCTCCTTTGTGCACTGTAATATCCGCAGCTTACTACCGAAAATTGATGCACTGCAAGCTTGGTGTTTACAATACAAACCCAAAATCATTGTGATCTCTGAATCGTGGCTAACCCGCAAAATACCTGACTCTGCCATTGCAATACATGGATATTCATGCCATAGAAATGATAGAGCAAAGAGAGGAGGTGGCATTGTAATTTATGTTGACAATTCCACAAAGTTCACCCCCTTACAAAAATCTAGCTCTCCTGCCACCTTTGATTTCCTTTCTGGCAAAATTGAGATCCCGTGCAGTAAATCAATCATTGTTGCAGGAATCTACCGCCCACCAAGCTCCCCTGTGCATTCCATTTCGGACATAGCACAGCTCCTTAGTGAATCCATAACTCAAAACCCAAAAAGTGAAATTTTGGTTTTTGGAGATTTTAACATCGATTGGCTGAATCCAAAAAATAACAGTTGTCGCTCGCTGTTTAAATCTTTGCATCTAACGCAATTAATCTCCTCCCCAACTCGCATAAACATCAAAAGCCATAATCATACCCTGCTCGACTGGATTCTCTCCACTTCTCCCGACCGAATCCAGGAGGCAGGTGTTCTCCCTAACAATTTCAGTGACCACTGCTTAGTGTACTGCGTGCGCAAAATAAAGGCAACTAAATCCTCTCCCAAGGTTACAATCACCAGGTCCTTCAAAAAATTTAATCTTCAATCATTTCTAAATGACATCAAGAACCTCCCCTGGCACAGATTAAACCTAATCCCAGATCTAGACTCTGCAGTTGAATTCTTTCAGTCTGAACTCCTACAAGTTTGGAATTTACATGCACCGCTGCGTAAGGTGAGAGTAAAAGGAGCACACTTGAATTGGATCACTGCTGACCTCATTCAAATGTACCAATTTCGGGATTCATTGTGGTCAAAGTTCAAGCATACTGGCTCTATGAATGATCACTGTGTATATAGAAAATGGCGAAATATATGTACTAAACAAACAAAATTGGCTAAGGCGCAATATTTCTGTGAAAATCTGAACAATAATATATGTAACCCTAGAAAGTTTTGGAAACTCATAAATAACTTACAAAATCCACCAATCCACTCCCAACCCTCTACTGTCAATGTGGATAACCAAAACCTGCAACTCCCCTTAGAAGTAGCAAATGCCTTTAACAATTATTTTGTAGGATGCTCCACCACCCTGATTGACAAACTAATAAATGGCACGCATCCTGAAGCTACAAATGTGGATCAGGCCCCACTAAAACAGCAAAGACCCAATATAGAAAAGTTCAATTTTAGACCTGTACCCTTCAATGTCATTAAGAAACACCTCGATAATCTAAAAATGAAAAACCAGTCAGGACCTGATCAAATCCCAGCAATGCTGTTGAAGCTCAGTGCGCCGGCAATTGCTAAGCCTGTTGCAACCCTAATTAACGAATCCTTGGTGTCTGGATACATACCCAAACTCTGGAAAACTGCAAGAGTAGTGCCTATTCATAAAAGTGGGGAGTTAACCTTGGTTTCTAACTATCGTCCTATATCACTGCTCCCTGTATTGTCAAAAATCCTAGAAAAATGCGTCCATACGCAATTATGCGAGTATTACCAACTTTCTAACTATCTGACCCCTGATCAATCAGGTTTCAGACCGAATCACTCCACTACAACTGCCCTCCTAAAAGTTTGCAACGACATCCAAACTGCCATGGAACAAGGAGACCTAACTGGAGCTATTTTCCTTGATTTTGCAAAGGCTTTTGACACAGTGGACCATGACCTACTACTTCTCAAACTAAAAAACTCTGGTATTGCTGATCACCCGTTAACCTGGTTTAAATCATATGTATCGGATCGATCACAATATGTCTCTGTCTCTAACATTGACTCCCTCCCTCTCCCAGTCACGTGTGGTGTTCCCCAAGGTTCCATTCTCGGCCCCCTACTATTCACATTATTTATAAATGATTTGCCTAATGTCTGCAAATCCTCAACTGTACACATGTACGCAGACGACACAGTAATCTATGCAAACAAATCTGATCTGCTGCAGCTTGAAACAGTGCTCCAAGACCAGTTCACAGAGGTAGAAAAGTGGATCTCGAAAAACAAACTCTTCCTAAACACTGACAAAACGGTCACAATGATCTTTGGAATGGGACCTAAAATACATAAATTACAAAATTCCCATCTTCGCATCAAAACAAAATCCAATTGCACGCTGACCGCAGTCCACTCTTTTAAATACTTAGGTATGTTGTTAGACCCCAATCTATCTTTTGGACTCCACATAGAAAAAATTGCCTCTAAACTTTATCCAAAACTAGGTGCCCTGTACAGAAACAAATCTTGCCTCAGCCCTACAGTAAAGGAAAAGATTGTACAGCAAATGCTGATGCCTATCTTGGATTATGGGGACATAGTATATGCACCTGCTCCGCAAATTCACCTTAATAAACTAAATACGTTATATAACTCGCTCTGCCGCTTTGTGCTACAATGTAACTACAGGACCCACCATTGTGACATGCTAAAAGAACTAAACTGGCTGTCGCTAGAATCCAGACGCACCCTCCATCTTTCCTGCCTTGTCTTTAAGAGCCTTTCTGGGAAGCTCCCACCCTACCTGAGCAGAATGCTCTCCCCTGCTATTCCCACCTCCTATAACCTCCGATCCAATAACAGCACATTATTTAGCTTGCCTCAATACAAAAAAAAAGCAGCTCGATCCTCCTTTTCCTACAGAGCGCCACAATTATGGAATGACCTCCCTCACACTTTAAAAACTTCCCCAAGCCTAAAATCCTTTAAGAGATCCCTCTATACATATCTCAAAACAGAATGCTCCTGTCATGGTTAAATATTTCATACCTGCTCTATGTTAAATGTTTGCATATAATGGGGGGTAGTTATCAAAGCGTCTAATATGAAGCATTCGCGACGTCAAGTACGCTCGCCACACTTCGACATACATCGCCGTCGCGGACCGTAATACGTTCGCCTTAGTTATCAAAAAAACAGTCCAAAATAGGCGCGTCAAGTACGGTGCGAAGAGCCGCGTACTTTTGTTAACTAAACAGTCATCGATGTCTCATCGATTCGAGCTTTTCCCAACTTTATTTAAATCTCCAGTACATTCAATGAACAGAGCACATAACATACCTTTGTCAGCAAATGATTAATATATCTCTAGATAGATAGATAGATAGATAAATAGATAGAGATATATTAAGATAGATATATACACACTGCAATTTGTTTTGCTAGCAATATTTTAAAATATAGCAAGTAGCAGACACAAATCATATCAAAATGTATATTTATTGGTCTGCAAAATTTAATCTATTGGACATATAGTTTCAAGTGTAACGTGTATGTATATATACAGAGTATATGTATTTAATAACTAATATCTAAACGGGATATGACAAAAATATTTACAACAGTGGGAGCTAGATGATCATTGAGAAGTTTATTTTCTCTATATATTTATTATTTGCGCAAAGTAAGATTCAACAATGTGCACTAAAGAGAGTCATACTTGGAGCCTAATTATGTAAAAACATTCATTTTGTATTTTCTATTTCAATTCCGGGTCAACATATTTTCTAATTGACATGTTTCTTTTGCAGCATCATATAGAGAGATATAGATAGATATAGATATCGATATATATCTATCATATATTGTTTGCTATCCCCTTCAGATATATAAATATAATTTACACCTGTGACAGCTAGCTTATCTATGAGCCTTTTATTTTTTATTTTTTTTGGTATTTTGATATCAATAAATTTTGTAAGGTTATTTCCCACACTGTGCACAAACTATGTAATCAGTAATATTTAGAGAGAGACACACTTGTAGCCTAATTCATTACAGGCATTTAATTTTTAATTAAAATTATATGTCAAGCATTGCATGTCACCTCCCCCCCCCCCCTCGTGTCTACATATTTTCTACTTATTTTTCTTTTGCATCACATATATTTATAGATATCTATCTCTCTCTCTCTCTCTATATATATATATATATATATAGAGAGAGAGAGAGAGAGAGAGAGATAGATATGAGAGATGTCTCTCCCTCTCTCTGTTTTGAGATATATATATATTAATATATAAATATATATATATATATATATATTTTTTTTTTCTCTCTCTCTCTCTCTCTCTCTCTCTCCCTATATATATATAAAATTTAATATCTCTCTCTGTATGTATGTACATATTTTTAAATGTCCATTTCCAATATACTAATAGATGTGTTTATGTATGTATATATATCTCTCTATATATATATGTATATATCTATATATGTACATACATATATAGCAAGAGATATTATGTAATAGATAAAAATAGATAAAAAAATTACTCATAATACTACTCCAAATTTAATATTCGAAGCATTAACAATAACATTTGATGTGTATTTTCACGTTACTCAGATAATCTATTTTACTTGAAATAGCAATGCATATGTGAAAGTAAATCATATAACGCTTCTAATTTTACAAATATCTGGCGGACCTTATACGACAGTGCGGATAATGTCCGCAACACCTTGCTGATTATCCTTTCTCTATTCAGCATTGCACCAGCAGCTCTTCTGTGCTCCTGCTGCAACACTGCACCCTGCAGACTTGAGGATAATTGACTACCAGCAGGGAGTGTCAATCAACCCGATGGTACAGTTTCATTTCTAACGTTTGAGATTACTGTCCGCCTCATAAGATCAGTTGGACGGGGTTATTGATCATCAGTCTTTATACTGCTGCTCCCTAACTTGGGTTTCTGTTGATTCCTAATTGCCAGAATCACATCTCCTTAATAAATGTGTGTCAATGCATCTATGTGCTTTCATTAATCAGCAGCTATTGATTTATAAATATTGTAGCATATTTATAGTTTTTTTCTTGATTTTTGTCATGTCACTATAAATTAATCCTTAAATGAATACAGTGAGACAATAATAACTATAAACTAAACAATTTTTATTCATATATTTTTTTTTTTTTTAAATCAAACAAATTTAAATGATTAAATCTCATTTAGGGCCTGCTGCATGTTTCGAACTGCCCTTGCAACAGCTCTTAGGGCCTCAGCCAGTTCATCGAAAACTGGCTGTAAAAATTGACCAGTTTGGGTCCCCTGATCTCGATCTAGAAAAAGAACAAAATAATGTATGTTAGATAAATTATTTATCAATATTGAATTTGTCAAACATTATATTCTTTCAACTTACATTCCACCATAGGCACCTCCTCCTCTTCCTCCCTAGGCACCTCTTCCTCTAAATCCACCTCCTCCTCTTCCGCCCTAGCCACCTCTACTGCTGGTGAAAGAGCTTGTGCCTCTTCTATTGGCGGTATTTGGTCTTCTGTAATAGATGAATCATAATAATGAATAAGTATTAGTAAGATCAATGTCATATTCCAAATTTTAAAAAAAAAACCCATTAAAAACAATTTTAGAAGTCTGCAAAATGACTTTTTTGGTTTATAAATAAATACATCAAGTGTAAATGAGAAATGAAAAAACAATCCTTTCATCTTATATAAAGAGATTCTAAATGTTTTCAATCATGATAATTTAATGAATTGTTCTATTATATTTCTAAGAAAAGCATATCTAGATTTTCTCTGTAGTTGAAGATTTGTTAATCAGAGATGCCTTGATTACATGACACATCCATATGCAATCTGATTACTTCATCAAATGATATATATATATAATGAAGTAAATGGATTACCACTATACTGTCAACTCTAAAAAATAATCAAATCTTTATCTAGATTGTGAAAGTAAATCTTTCGTTTTATTGTCCTTTCAACATGCTGCCTTTAATAACATGTAAAATAACCAAAATGTTAAAGTTAAATAATTCAAACACAATATGATAATATTCTAATTACCATGAGGAGCTGTTAGAAACCGCACAGGCAATGGCGGTGAGGAGCGGTTGCTCCGTGGCGTAGCCATAGAGACTGGCCGAATATAGCGTGGTACCTGGGCACGCCTGCGATCTGTTAAAATATAAAGTTGTATGTACACATTAGATACAGGTTAAATATTATTGTTGAGTTATGTATCTTCAGCATCAATGCATGAGAGAGAAGAGAGAGAGAAGGGAGAAGAGAGAGAGAAGAGAGAGAGAAGAGAGAGAAGAGAGAGAGAAGAGAGAGAAGAGAGAGAAGAAGAGAGAGAAGAAGAGAGAGAAGAAGAGAGAAGAAGAAGAGAGAGAAGAAGAGAGAAGAAGAGAGAGAAGAAGAGAGAGAAGAAGAGAGAAGAAGAAGAGAGAAGAAGAAGAGAGAAGAAGAAGAGAGAAGAATAGAGAAGAAGAAGAGAGAGAAGAGAGATTAGAGAGAGATATAGCTTTATATAGATATATAGCTCTATATACATACATATCCATATGAATATCTCTCTCTCTCTCTTTTTATATATATATATATATATATATATATATATATATATATATATATATATATAGAGAGAGAGAGAGAGAGAGAGAGATATAGATATATATATATATATATATATAAATATATCTTAAATATATTATTAAACTTTGTTTCATTGTTAATAAACATGATGGAGCATGAATGTTTTATTTAAAGTCTCTATAGATTCAATTATGTTGATAATCTAATGTTGAACTAAATTGTATTGCATTGATCCTCTACAGCAGTGTTTTTCAAACAGTGTGCCGTGAGAGATCCTCAGGTGTGCCACGGCAGACTTACAACAGTGTGAACAACAGTGTGACATATTTTTTAATTTATATTTTTTTTTATACTCCCAGTGCAGGGGTAGTTTGTAGGAGGCATGGCATAACAGCACAATACATACAGTATATATATATATATATATGCTGTATTAGGCTTCAATGCGTGATTGTTTTTTTAATTTTTGGATGGTGGTGTGCCACAGGATTTTAAAATGTAAAAAAGTTTACCATGGCAAAAAAATGTTTAAAAAACACTGCTCTACAGTAATAATTTCTTTGTGTTATGCTAATTTTTGTTATTGAAGTAAATAAAATACAAAAGAAATATCAAAAATAAAAGGACTGCTAAAAAGGCAATACGAATCTTGAAGAAATCAAATATATAATCATGTAACACAATAAAATATCAAAACAATTATGATCCACTAATGTAATTGTTCATTGAATTGCGTCATTTAAGTATCCATCTATCTATTAACTTCGAAGACAATCACTTACACATTCGGACCTGCGCTCTCAACGCTTCATAGCGCTCTGTCTCCCGCCGCCTAAGGTCCGAAAACCTTCTCAGACAGCTTCGACGTGTCCGGGTAATCCCGGACACCCTCCTCATCCTCCGCATCATCTCATAGATGATGCGGTCTCTATGTTCGTGCTGAATCCCCCTTACCCCGCCTATGCGACGGAGAAAGTACCTGTTCATCCCATACACAAGTATTAGCAATTCTCCCTGGGTGAATGGGGTAGACATACTTTCACTAAATTAATAAAAAAAATTCTGAATTTTTTTTAAAGTGCGACGTATATATAGCAATCATACAGAAATATCATTGGTTGTTGCAAGTGTACATAAAAATATCAATATTTGGTTGGCGGATTATATGCAGCACGTGTTACATTTTCACATTATCTAACACATGCGCCACTAATTACTTGCATGTCAATAACAAACAATTCAAAATACAAACGATTGTCGAATCATACGTCCTTTAAATTTCAAAGATTGAAATGTTCCTTTATTTACTGTCAGGTATAATGCTGTCGCCTTAAAAAATTAAAAGGTGTATTAATATTTCGTCAACATTCACTTAGGCCCAACTGTTATGTTTGCAATGAATATATTTGCAAAAATAGTGAAAAAACATTGATGGCGACATATAAATAAGTGCTAATAATCCGTCATGCTAGTCTATAGGATGTCATACATATATACTAGTATTCATCCCAAACAAACATTTGCAATTCTGCCTGAGTGGATGTAGACAGCATTATTACATTAAAAAAAATATATTATTGATTATTGCGACGGCGATATACAAAATAAATCAAAATGTGATTGGTTATTGGTTGTAAATAAATATGATATTCGGTTGGCTGATTGCATGTCTCACGTGTTCACTATAACTTTCTTTGCATGTCTCACGTGTTCACTATAACTTTAAAGTGTAACAAAAGTTTTTGCTTGTCGGTTTATGTTTCACGGGTTCATAACTTGCTGGTTAACTCCTTATAAACAAATCATGCGACAGTATTAAAGCAACATAAAACAAATTATTTTACTTACGGTTTATTGAAATAAATTGTGATTGCCTTGTATTCATGCGGCTACAAAGTAAATGCCAAAAATTAAAGAGATCCCTCCTGTCGGACAATAGACCTCAAAGTAAAAAATAAACTGACCCCTTTTATAGACAACTATGACACACTGTAGGCATGTATGACACAGTACACACGGATGACACACTGTAGACAAGTATGACGGCTTCCCCGTCATAACATAATTAATACTGCGACATAGATGTAATATTAAAGATTATCTAAGACATCGAGATCGTTCGATCGTTACATTAAATGGGCGTCATACATGACGTATTTATATTAATAATAATTGTTTTAGAATTACAATAAATAAAAATTACTATTGTTAACTGCTAATTTATATTTTTTTTTAAAGTCTATAAAAGGGAATTTAAAATGGAGTCTAATCACCTATGCTTTACAAGAGCTGTAGGTCCAAGAGCTACAAGACTGTTTAGATATTTATTTACATTGCTTATTTATTTATTCTCTTGCTGCTATTTTTATCTTTGTCATGTCTGCGCCTGGTAAAACAAAGTCAGGGCGCAGCATACAATTTAATCATGAGCAAAACAAAGTTTTAGTGACCCTTGTTTTACAGCATTACGATTTTATTATTGGTTCTAAAGCCCAGAAAACCTCGCTCTCCAGGAAAAAACAAATCTGGGGAGCAATCGCTGACAGTGTGTCCGCCGAAGGGAATTATCCAAAACTGGCGGATGCATGTAAGAAAAGGTTTTCGGACATCAAAAGACACTTAAAGGCCAAGCTGGCCAGGGAGTTACAGTCTGCACGTCGGACCGGTGGTGGTGAGCCATATGTGGCTGAACTTACTGAATATGAGGTTCAGCTGCGGGAGAAGCTGGGAGCAAACCTAACGCTCGGTCTGGATTTAGTGGGGCATGATACTGATGAGTTGGCAGGTAAGATGATATTACTTGAAATCTTCATGTTGCACATTTTTGTGATTGTTCCATCAAATGTTTATTAAAGGGACATAACACCAACATTTTGTATTTTATGATTTAGAAATAGAATTTAATGTAGAACATAATTTAAAGTTACTTATAT